>NC_041389.1:339068521-339082353 GCF_002162155.2 Triticum dicoccoides | reverse complement strand
CGTATGAGGAGGTGGCTGTCCACCGCCTTGTGAGTGGTGGTTCATGTACTTCTCCTGCATCGTCGTCCATACCGTTGATGTCTTCGGAGTCGAAGTCAAGAACGTTGGTTAGATCATTGACCGTGGCAATGAAGTGGGTGGTGGGTGGGCAGCGAATTCCTTTGTCGGCTGCTTCCCACTCGAGCCGGACATAGTTCGGCCAAGAGCCTCCTGGCAAAGAGAGAGACTTTAATGAGTTCAACATGTCTCAGAAGGGCGAGTGCTGGAAGATATCCGCAGCGGTAAACTCCATTACCGGAGCCCGACCAGGCTCGGCGGGCTCGGGAGCGTGCGGACTGGAACCTACGACCGGACACGAGTCCGGGGGTCCGGAGTCACAGGCTTCCTTAGAAGTGAGGCCTCTGTTCGGTTCTACTGCCGATGAGTGTGCGGCCTGCGGGGCGGGGTCCATCTACCCGTCCTTGGGCCACGTAGTCTGCTCCAGATTTATGTCCGGGACTTCTGCAGGGGTAATATCCTGAGCATTGTCCGACAGCAGGTCTAAGCCGTGCTCATCGTGACTGTCCGGCGTTCCTGGCATAGGCCCGACTCCGTCGAAGATCAAGTCTCCGTGGATATCGACCGTGTAGTTCAGGTTTCCAAACCTGACCTGGTGGCCAGGGGTGTAGCTGTCGATCTGCTCCAGATGGCCAAACGAATTGGCCCGCAGTGCGAAGCCGCCGAACATGAAGATCTGTCCGGGGAGAAAAGTCTCGCCTTGGACCGTGTTGTCGATGATTGAAGGCGCCATCAAGCCCTGCAGCGACGACACAGAGGAACTCTCAATGAAAGCACCAATGTCGGTGTCAAAACCGGCGGATCTCGGGTAGGGGGTCCCGATCTGTGTGTCTTAGGCTGATGGTAACAGGAAGCAAGGGACACAATGTTTACCCAGGTTCGGGCCCTCTCGATGGAGGTAAAACCCTACTTCCTGCTTGATTAATATTGACGATATGGGTTTGAAAGAACATGCGGTGCCCCCATGTTTGGTTTTGGTAATTGATGACAATCGCTATGGACTAATGGTTGTCTTGAGTTATATTTGAAGGATTTGTCCATAGGCTTTTCTTGAAGTCCATGTGTTGGTTTCAAGGAGTTTATGAGTTGACCAAGGTGCTATTAAGGAATTATCCAAAGATTGGTCATGCGAGTGTTGAGCTTATTGCAAGCATGTATTGAAGAAGAAGGTTGTGTGATCATTCATGTTTACCTTCAATACATCATCCAAATGAAGAGAGTTGCAAAGATTCAAGGTTGATCAAGACTAAGTCAATAGTGAATCAAGTTGATCAACTCACAAAGCGTAGAAGATGTACCGAGAGGGATCAAGTGATCCCATGGTATGGTAAGCATTGTCCATTGCACTTTGTGTACTAACCCATGGTCTATGTGAGAGTTCTATGTGGGGTTAGGTACGTATCCATGGGCTTGCATCAAGAGGAAGATATCATAAAACCCATGGAAAGGATGACATCAAGTGGTGATCGTCATCAAGATTGCCATGTGCAAGTTCAAGTGGAGCATCATGAAGAGATCAAGTGCTTGAATCTTGCCATCCATTGTGGTGTCAATGGACTTGTGAAGATGAGCCGAAGAGTGGCTCACCCATACTGGACTATGGGGGAGCAATCATCTAGTCTTCATCGAGCCAACGCAATCAAGAAAGGTGCTCCATCTTGAGGGAGTCAAGATCGTCATCATCTAGCTCAACTGGACCATGTGCAAGGCAAAGGTTTGCCCTTGATAGGTTTTCTATTTTACCGGTCTCGTGGTGGTAGTAGGGAGACCGGGTTATATGATCGTTTGCCGTACTATCAAGGGGGGCTCTCAAGTTGGTAGCTCGATCGTATCATTAGTAGAGAGCTCAAACCCTTGCATCCTTGCATCATGTTTCTTGGTTCTTGTTTGGTTCTCTTTGTGAGTCTTAGAGCTTATGGTCATCTTGATGACAAGCTTGAGTTCATCGAAAACGGAGTTCACATGCGTCTTCTATGATGTTTTCGGTGTTGGAGGTTTTACCGATCTTTTCCGAGGAAGGGTTCTCACCATTTTCCTTTGGGCCTTTTCTCATTTGCTTATTATTGGTATTTCTTTCAAGATTGTGTTAGCCCTTGTCGCTAGCTTTCCAACAAACTTGGTTTCATTGAATTCAGAGTCCGTTTGCAAAAGTTGTGGTTGTTTTGGTAAAGGCTGCAGCGGTACTACCGCGACTGGAGCGGATGTAATTTTTTACTACCGCTCCAGAGCAGTACTACCGCGGCTCCTGAGCGGTAGTACCGCTCCAGAGCAGTACTACCACGGCTCCTAAGTGGTAGTACCGCTCCGGACCAAAATCTCGTGTTTTTCTCAGCGGAAGTAGGCACAGAAGTATTTTTTTAGTACCGCTCGCGAGCAGTAGTACCGCTACCATTTGCGGTAGTACCGTGAGGTCGAGCGGTAGTACCGTGAGGACGAGCGGTACTACCGCTCCGAAGGTTCTTCTGGCCTTTTTGCCTCCTCGCTGTTGTGTTTCGAAGGGGTACTACCGCCCTAGCGGTAGTACCGCTCTGTGCGGGCTGTGAGCATAACGGTTGGATTCGGGAGCTCCTATAAAAGGGGGTCTTCTTCCCCATTCAACCCAATCCTTTGAGCTCGTGTTCTTCCCCCATTGTTGACCTTCTTCGAGCTTGCTAACTCTCAATCCCTCCATGGATTCTTGTTAGTTTTTGAGGGAAAAGAGAGAGGAGATCTAGATCCACGTTTCCACCAATCACTTTCTCCTCTAAGTGAGGGGAACCCCTTGGATCTAGGTCTTGGAGTTCTTCGTGTTCTTCTTTCGTTCTTCCTCTCATTTTCCTCCCTAGCATTAGTTGCTTTGGTGGGATTTGGGAGAGAAGGACTTGGGCACTCCGTGTGCCCTTGCCATTGCATTTGGTGCATCGGTTTGAGTTCTCCACGGTGATACATGGAAGTGAAGTTTGAGAAGCTTATTACTCTTGGGTGTTTGGGCACCCTAGAGCTTGTTCCTCTTGGGTGCCTTGGTGCCCTAGACGGTTGGTGGTGTTCGGAGCTCAATCATTGTGGTGTAAAGCTCCGGGCAAGCGTCGGGGTCTCCAATTAGGTTGTGGAGATCGCCCCGAGCAATTTGACGGGTACCGGTGACCGCCCCCAAGGGTTGCCAAAGTGTACGGGTTCGGTGACCGCCCCCAAGGGTCGCCATTTGTACGGGTTCGGTGACCGCCCTCAAGGGTCCCTTAGTGGAATCACGGCATCTTGCATTGTGCGAGGGCGTGAGGAGATTACGGTGGCCCTAGTGGCTTCTTGGGGAGCATTGTGCCTCCACACCGCTCCAAACGGAGATTAGCATCCGCAAGGGTGTGAACTTCGGGATACATCATCGTCTCCGCATGCCTCGGTTATCTCTTACCCGAGCCCCTTTACTTATGCACTTTACTTTGTGATAGCCATATTGTTCTTTGTCATATATCTTGCTATCACATAGTTGCTTATCTTGCGTAGCATAAGTTGTTGGTGCACATAGCTGAGCCTAGTTGTTGTAGGTTTTGTGCTTGACAAATTAACCGCTAGGTTTATTCCGCATTTGTTCAAGCCTAAACTGTAATTATTTTAAAGCGCCTATTCACCCCCCCTCTAGGCGACATCCTCGATCTTTCAATTAGTATCAGAGCCTCGTCTCTCTTTATTAGGCTTTACCGCCTAGAGAGTAAAGATGTCGACTAGGGGATTAGGATTCTTTGACACTCTTAGTTTCGATGGCACAAATTTTGATGTTTGGGTAATTCGCATGCTTAATCTCTTTAGGGTCATGGACCCAAATTTAGAGCGAATTGTAGATATGGGTTTTTCTCCTCCAAAGGATCCCCAAAGATTATCTTTAGAGGATGAGAAGAACTCTTATCTCAATGCTCAAGCTTCTAATGTGCTTTTCGATGCTTTGAGCAATGTAGTTATATTTCAGCTCATGCCATTCCGAGATGCTCATGAGTTGTGGACGAAGCTTCAAGATAAATATAGTGTGTCCAAGATTTGTGGGGATGATTGTTCTCCCTCCACCTCCGGTTGTATAGTCTTCTCAACTTCTTCTACTTCACCTACATGTGGTTTGCCACAAGGTAATGACATGGTGAGTAGTGTTGGTCATTGCAATGATGATAGTATGCTTATTGTGGATGATCCTTCATCACTATATTATTGCAATGCTCCTTCTTTGGGCCTTAACACTTCGAGCACTCCAAATGTTTCACATGCTTGTGTTGATAGTCCTTGCATATCATGTAGAAATTGCTTGACTAAATCTCATTATGATATGCTTGCTATGTCTTGTTTCCATGATAAAAATGCATCTATTTCCTCGAATTGTTCTGCTAACAATGTAGTGGAAACCGAACACTCCATGGAACAAGATGTGGTGTTTAATGGTGCCTCAAGGGATCCTACATCATCATCTATTGCTTTTTGCCTTATGGCTAAGGCGTCAAAGGTATCTCCTACTTTGTACCCCAATATGTCTCTTGATGATGATGTTGATGCTAATGATGATGAGGATTATGATGAAGAGAATGATAATGTTGCCTCCTTAAAAACTAAGGGGGAAATGATTTTTAAAGCTCTTCATAAAAATAAAATTGCTCGTTCCAACTTCATGGAAATAATGTCCATTGCCATTGATGGCAAGAAATACATTGAGGAGTTGGAATCTCATCTAGAGGAGCATGAGGCCACCATTGATAAAATGGAAGGTCATGGGCGTGATTACGCTAATGAGATTGCCGACCTCTCTCAAGCTCTTGAACTTGAACAAACCACCAAGGAATCTCTTGAGGAGACTTTTGCTCTAGAATTGTCTAAAGTGAAGGAATCTACTGATAGAGCTCCTAAGGTGGCCAATGTTTTTGAAACTAAAAATGCTAAGCTTGAAGTTGCTCATGCTAGACTCCTTGAGGATTTTGAGCACCTCGAAAATGGCTCAAGGGTCATCAAGGGTGAGCTCATCAAACTCACCGAGTCTCATGCTCAACTTGAAGCTTCTTATTTAAAAGAGCTTGCCAAGTTGCCTTCTCCTCTTGTTGATAATGATGATGCTTGTGCTACTAATTCTATTACTTGTGAAGCATCCATTTTGAAGGAGAATGTTGAGCTACGGGCTCAACTTGAGGTGCTATCTTGCAATTATGGGAAATTGGAAGAAAGTCATGAAAATCTCTCAAGCTCTCATGATGATCTTCTAGTATCCCATAGTGTGCTAAAGATAGCTCATGAGGCCATGATTGCTAAGGTAACATCTAGTGAGCCTCATGTGGATACTAGCACTACTTCTAGTCAAAATAGTATATTGCCATGTGCTAGTCCTTGTAATTCATCTACTCACAATGTTGGTACATCTTGTGATGAATTGCTTTCCTTGCCTTGTTGCTCTAATGATGAAGCTCATACTTCCTCTAGTACTTGTGTTGAGACTAACCATGTAGAGGAAATCAAAGAGCTCAAGGCCCAAGTCACTTCTTTGAAGAAAGACTTGGAAAAGTGTCATGAAGGGAAGGCCACACTCAACAATATCTTGAGTGTGCAAAAATCCCCCAATGACAAAGGTGGACTTGGATTCAACTCCAACAAGAAGAAGAAGTCCAAGTTGAACAAGAAGAAGAGCCAAGAACAAGTCAAGAATTCGGCCAAGATTGTTTGCTTCAAGTGCAAAGTTGAAGGGCATCATGTTAGATCTTGCCCATTGAAGAAGAAGGCCATTAGTGTCAAGCAACAAGAGAAGAGGGCACAAGTTCAATCTCATGCTCAACATCAAGTTGAAGAAAGGCCTCTTCCCAAGAAGACTCAAGTTAATGCTTCTCAAATTGAGAAATCAAGTGAGAAGAAAGTGAAGAGTAGACGTTGCTACTTATGTCGTGAGAAAGGTCACGTCGCTTCTTCATGCACTAGTGGTAACTTATCCAACCCAATTATTATTGATGATATCTATTCTCTTGGTAAGGATAATGTTGGCAATGTGTTTGCCAAGTTTGTTGGTACTCAAAGTGGTGTCAAGCAAAGAACCATTTGGGTAGCCAAACCTATTGTGACTAACCTCTTAGGACCCAACTTGGTTGGGGACCAACAAGATCAAACTTGATCAATAGGTGTTGTTGGAGGGCATTGGAGACTTGGCTACATTATGAAGAATTAAGGGGACTTCATCATTCTCTTTGTCTCAAGCCAAGTTAATTGGATTATCAAGTTTCTATCTTATATCCAATGTGCCTCCTTGCGGTAACTTGTACTTAAATTGTTTACCTTGAAAGTTACTTGCCCCCTTGCATGTTTTGGTTTTGTTCCTTGCATGTGTTTGTATATGTTGCGCTTCCAACTTGCTTATCTTGAGCAATCAAGTATGTGTGTGTTGGTTTGCACATCATGTACGTGTGCGTCGTGTGTTGAGCCTTTTTGCTTCCTGTTTGTATCCTAGTTGCCTCGTGTGAGAGATCAATGGAACATCCCATTTTGGGGGAGTGATGTGCTTTGTGCACCTCACAATCCTATAAATGTGTGTACATGAGGAATACCATCTAGTATTGATATTACAGGATTATCTAGTCGCTAGGTGGTATATCTCTCATGAGAAATTCAAATTCTAAAAATTCCATTGATTATCTCGTGTTGGATCCTCTTATTGCCTCTTGTTTAGTTCTTATTGGTATCACATTATGGGGGAGTAATATGCTAAGTGCATATTACAAGCCTAGAAAATGTGTACATTTGAGATATTGTCACCTAGAATTGATATTGTAAATTATCTTGTTCCTAGGTGGCATGCTAGCTCTACAAGTTGCAATTTGCTTGTGTGTGGTGTGAAGATGATGTTGGATATCCTTGCTATCTACCACCGGGAATTCTTTCCATCTACTTCTTGTCTTTTGACAATTGGTAGTCCCTTATGTGTGGTAGAATTTAATTGATCATCTTTACATTGGCTTTTGTTTATTTGCCTTTTTCTCTTGCCAAGGTTTGTGTTAACTCCCGTTGTCTTCCATACCACTTGTGGATCTTGTTTATTTCTTGTTCTTGTCTAGTGTTTTCTAGATATAGTGAAAGCAGTGATCCCACCTTGTGCATTTTGTATTCAAATACAAATCCTATATAATGCACAACTCGTGGGGGAGCTATTCTATTTTCTTCACTCTTCTTGTGATCCTTATCAAGTGTGTTTTGGTGGAAGGCAAGCCATTTCTTTTTGGTACTTTGTGCCATCATGAAACTTTGTCGAGAGCTTGGTATGTTTGGAACCATCCTCTCTTTGGGAGTTTGACATCTTTAGTTTAGTGTGTATCAATGGATATCTCATTCCTTGATGTATCTTTAATGATATCTTCCAAGTGATGATTTTTCCATGTGGTATCATTTTCACTTGGCATTTCTTTCTCTTTAGGTTTCGGGTTTTGAAAGTCTTGAGCATGCATGTTTACTTCATGTATTTTATTTGGCATGCTTTCTTTCTTTGACTCAATATATAGGGGGATCTCCACCAAGTCTCAAATCGGACGAGATGTGTATGAAGTTCATTTTCATATCTATATGCACATATTTATGTGGAGTTTGTCCTATGTATTGGTTTTTCTAACTATTTGGTCCCAATGAGTTTGGGTACCGTTTAGTTTGTGTTGTTCTTCTAGGAACATTTGGAGATGCATTGGATGCTCGGCTCACTCACAAGGAAGGTGTTGTTACCATGTGCATATTGGAGTCAAGCTAGGATGATCAATGAACTACTATCTACCTTCAATTGGTATGTACTACATCCTTCCAATGATATCTCGGTAACAAGTATCTATTCATGCTTTCTCCTCTTGCATTCAACCTTGTGTAGGTTGCATCTTGGCATGATATTCATTTCATATCTTGTGATACTTGTTTCCTTTCTCAAAGCATCCCAACGACGATCTCTTGTTGCTAGTTGTGATGCCTTTGATGGATGTGTGTTTGGACTTCATTTATATACAATGAGACCATATCTAGCCAAGTGCTATGCTTTCAAGCAAATATCTTATTGGTATATTTATGACTTCCTTTTGGATATCTCATTTCCTTCTTGTTGTAACTATTTCAGGTGTACATCCTTCTTTGTAGATATATATATCATCATGATTTCGTCTACATAGAACCTTATACACTTGAGAGAAATTACATCTCTAGTTGATATCATTTCTTTCACGTCCACCTTGTCTTTCTTATGTTATTTCTTTGGTGGCCCCGTGAAAGCTTGTGCCTTGAGTGCGTGTCCTCTTTCGTTGCATCTTGATGCACTCTTGTGTGGTGAAGGTTATTTTCCTCTTGCTTATCTTTACGAGGTTTTTGCCATCTTAATTGGTATCCCTCGTCTTGATGAGCCTCCCCTCGTCTATCTTCACCACGGGTTGTCACAAGCATAGGTTCTCTTTTGCTTATTAGTAAGCTTGTGAACCCTTTTGCCAGTTGTGTGTGGGAATGATAGGCCTTGCACCATGTGCCTCATTCTTTCAAGACTATGTTGATGCTTAATGCTCATCCTAGTTTTAGTCTTCTCAAGTGCTTCGCCATGACTCACACACATCATTTTGGTTGAGCCTATTCTTAAGTTGCCTCTTTTACATGTTGCTCAACCATGTGCTTGTTGCAAGCGCTAGGCTTTGTTTCCTATATTCTCACTTGCACTAGATGTGAGTTTCTATTGATTTTGGGGGAGCTATGATCCTATTTTGTGCACTTTGTATTCAAATACAAAAATTCTTATGTGTGCACAAATCATGGGGAGCTTCTCCAGTTTCTTTAGAACACTCCTTCGCTCATATCATTTATTCATTCATGTGGCATGTAGGATCATTGGTCTAGTTGGCTCAATTGATATTCGTTGATTGCTTTCTTCAATTGGTATCTTTTGATTGCTTGATTGCTTGTTTCTCTCTTTCTTATGTCTTTGTGGCATATCTTTCTTTTGTGAACTTTGGGCCTAAATATAGTTTGTTTTCCTCCTAGTATTTACCGTCAAACTTGTGTATTGCATTCCACTCTCTTGTTGAGAAATACACAATTTATGGAGGACCACAATTTATATTGGCCTTCTTAGATTTTCGCCCATTTTGGCAATCGATGCCAATGGGGGAGAAGTTTCAGAGAGTTTTGTGGAGAAGTTTAGAGAGTTATCTCTTCTTGCTTTGGTTTTGTTCCTTAGCATT
The DNA here is from genome assembly GCF_002162155.2 of Triticum dicoccoides. Classification (NCBI taxonomy): domain Eukaryota; kingdom Viridiplantae; phylum Streptophyta; class Magnoliopsida; order Poales; family Poaceae; genus Triticum; species Triticum dicoccoides. The sequence goes on along the minus strand of NC_041389.1, from coordinate 339,073,117 downwards.
TGCATCTCATTCGCATGCACTATTGGTTGTTGCATTGAATGGTGACGCATAATTCCTTATATAAACTCTCTTGAAAGTGATTGTCATCAATTACCAAAATGGGGGAGATTGAAAGAACATGCGGTGCCCCCATGTTTGGTTTTGGTAATTGATGACAATTGGTATGGACTAATGGTTGTCTTGAGTTATATTTGAAGGATTTGTCCATAGGCTTTTCTTGAAGTCCATGTGTTGGTTTCAAGGAGTTTATGAGTTGACCAAGGTGCTATTAAGGAATTATCCAAAGATTGGTCATGCAAGTGTGGAGCTTATTGCAAGCATGTATTGAAGAAGAAGGTTGTGTGATCATTCATGTTTACCTTCAATACATCATCCAAATGAAGAGAGTTGCAAAGATTCAAGGTTGATCAAGACTAAGTCAATAGTGAATCAAGTTGATCAACTCACAAAGCGTAGAAGATGTACCGAGAGGGATCAAGTGATCCCATGGTATGGTAAGCATTGTCCATTGCACTTTGTGTACTAACCCATGGTCTATGTGAGAGTTCTATGTGGGGTTAGGTACGTATCCATGGGCTTGCATCAAGAGGAAGATATCATACAACCCATGGAAAGGATGACATCAAGTGGTGATCGTCATCAAGATTGCCATGTGCAAGTTCAAGTGGAGCATCATGAAGAGATCAAGTGCTTGAATCTTGCCATCCATTGTGGTGTCAATGGACTTGTGAAGATGAGCCGAAGAGTGGCTCACCCATACTGGACTATGGGGGAGCAATCATCTAGTCTTCATCGAGCCAACGCAATCAAGAAAGGTGCTCCATCTTGAGGGAGTCAAGATCGTCATCATCTAGCTCAAGTGGACCATGTGCAAGGCAAAGGTTTGCCCTTGATAGGTTTTCTATTTTACCGGTCTCGTGGTGGTAGTAGGGAGACCGGGTTATATGATCGTTTGCCGTACTATCAAGGGGGGCTCTCAAGTTGGTAGCTTGATCGTATCATTAGTAGAGAGCTCAAACCCTTGCATCATTGCATCATGTTTCTTGGTTCTTGTTTGGTTCTCTTTGTGAGTCTTAGAGCTTATGGTCATCTTGATGACAAGTTTGAGTTCATCGAAAACGGAGTTCACATGCGTCTTCTATGATGTTTTCGGTGTTGGAGGTTTTACCGGTCTTTTCCGAGGAAGGGTTCTCACCATTTTCCTTTGGGCATTTTCTCATTTTCTTATTATTGGTATTTCTTTCAAGATTGTGTTAGCCCTTGTCGCTAGCTTTCCAACAAACTTGGTTTCATTGAATTCAGAGTCCGTTTGCAAAAGTTGTGGTTGTTTTGGTAAAGGCTGCAGCGGTACTACCGCGACTGGAGCGGATGTAATTTTTTACTACCGCTCCAGAGCAGTACTACCGCGGCTCCTGAGCGGTAGTACCGCTCCAGAGCAGTACTACCGCGGCTCCTAAGCGGTAGTACCGCTCCGGACCAAAATCTCGTGTTTTGCTCAGTGGAAGTAGGCACAGAAGTATTTTTTTTAGTACCGCTCGCGAGCAGTAGTACCGCTACCATTTGCGGTAGTACCGTGAGGTCGAGCGGTAGTACCGTGAGGACGAGCGGTACTACCGCTCCGAAGGTCCTTCTGGCCTTTTTGCCTCCTCGCTGTTGTGTTTCGAAGGGGTACTACCGCCCTAGCGGTAGTACCGCTCCTTGGAGTGGTAGTATCGCTCTGTGCGGGCTGTGAGCATAATGGTTGGATTCGGGAGCTCCTATAAAAGGGGGTCTTCTTCCCCATTCAACCCAATCCTTTGAGCTCGTGTTCTTTCCCCATTGTTGACCTTCTTCGAGCTTGCTAACTCTCAATCCCTCCATGGATTCTTGTTAGTTTTTGAGGGAAAAGAGAGAGGAGATCTAGATCCACGTTTCCACCAATCACTTTCTCCTCTAAGTGAGGGGAACCCCTTGGATCTAGGTCTTGGAGTTCTTCGTGTTCTTCTTTCGTTCTTCCTCTCATTTTCCTCCCTAGCATTAGTTGCTTTGGTGGGATTTGGGAGAGAAGGACTTGGGCACTCCGTGTGCCCTTGCCATTGCATTTGGTGCATCGGTTTGAGTTCTCCACGGTGATACGTGGAAGTGAAGTTTGAGAAGCTTATTACTATTGGGTGTTTGGGCACCCTAGAGCTTGTTCCTCTTGGGTGCCTTGGTGCCCTATACGGTTGGTGGTGTTCGGAGCTCAATCATTGTGGTGTAAAGCTCCGGGCAAGCGTCGGGGTCTCCAATTAGGTTGTGGAGATCGCCTCGAGCAATTTGACGGGTACCGGTGACCGCCCCCAAGGGTTGCCAAAGTGTACGGGTTCGGTGACTGCCCCCAAGGGTCGCCATTTGTACGGGTTTGGTGACCGCCCTCAAGGGTCCCTTAGTGGAATCACGGCATCTTGCATTGTGCGAGGGCGTGAGGAGATTACGGTGGCCCTAGTGGGTTCTTGGGGAGCATTGTGCCTCCACACCGCTCCAAACGGAGATTAGCATCCGCAAGGGTGTGAACTTCGGGATACATCATCGTCTCCGCGTGCCTCGGTTATCTCTTACCCGAGCCCCTTTACTTATGCACTTTACTTTGTGATAGCCATATTGTTCTTTGTCATATATCTTGCTATCACATAGTTGCTTATCTTGCTTATCATAAGTTGTTGGTGCACATAGGTGAGCCTAGTTGTTGTAGGTTTTGTGCTTGACAAATTAACCGCTAGGTTTATTCCGCATTTGTTCAAACCTAAATCGTAATTATTTTAAAGCGCCTATTCACCCTCCTCTAGGCGACATCCTCGATCTTTCATGAGTAGTACAAGAGTAGATCTACCACGAGATCGTAGAGGCTAAACCCTAGGAGCTAGCCTATGGTGATGATGATTGCAATTGTGATCGGTCTTCTAAGGACCAACCTCTCCGGTTTATATAGACACCGGAGAGGGCTAGGGTTTACACGGAGTCAGTTACAAGGAAGGAAATACAATATCCGGATCGCCAAGCTTGTCTTCCACGCAAAGGAGAGTCCCATCCGGACACGGGACGGAGTCTTGAGTCTTGTATCTTCACGCTCCAATAGTCCGGACGATGTACATAGTCCGGCTGTCCGGATACCCCCTAATCCAGGACTCCCTCAGACGTGATCCGCCGGGATGTTAGAGATGTGGCCACAGTCATTTTGTGCAAGAGAGTGTGAAGAGAGCAACCCCATCAAGCAACCGTGTAGGCTGGCCCGTCCTGACTATGTATATAGTGGAGCGGTTTCCTTTTCTCTCCATATGAACCTATCATATTGCATACGTGCCACTGAAGAAAAAAAACTTTATTTATAAATGACGCGACACCTACTACTCGTTCTCCTATAACCTTGCGCTTGGAATCTCCAAAATATTAACCTTGCGATTGGCTCTTCGCCTCTTCAGGAAGTCGAGCAATAATGGTAGTGCAGTGTATATCGTTCTGGGTATATGAGACTGAATGAATTTCTGCACGTCCACCACGTGGGCGAGGGTCGAGGGACGAGGGAGAGTGCTACATACGGAGCAAAATGAGTGAATCTACACTCTAAAATACGTCTGTATACATCAGTGTTTGGAGTATGTACTAGTAGTTCATATTGAAATCTACTAAAGGACATATATATTCCAAACAATATGATATAATTTCTATAACGAAGGTAGTAGGGACGAGGAGTAAAGGTAGGGAGTAGTAAATTTTTCTCCTCGTCCTACGAGCCACCGTGCGCATGGGCGAGGGAGCGGGCGTAAGGCGGACAGTACTAAGCAAGCTTCACCTCATCCTGCGAGCCACCGCGCCCGTGTGTGGGGGAGATGGCGTACTAAGCAAGCTTCTCCTCGTTCTGCGAGTTGACGGGACACATCAAAAGTACTCAAGTGCATAGAGCCTTGCCTCTAAGGTAGGCCCCACATGATTTGCCTCTTTTTTTAACATAACACGTCAAGTCGCAATTTGTTTGTTCACCCATGGTAGATGATCCTCCCTCCACCAAGTGGACAACCAGTACACGTGCCAAATTACCATGTGGGCTGCCTTTTAAGTACATAAATGAGCTCCATCGTGTACCAGCGTGGGTGTGGTTGGGAAAGAGATGGGAGTACGTGCGCCGTGCATGCACCTCTTCTCTTCGTGCACGTCCCCCACCTACGTGGGTGTGTGTGAGAGATACAAACCACGTTCGTGAGTGTTTTTGTTTTGGGGTGGGGGGAGGGGTGAGGGGTGGGGTGGGGGTTGATTTCGTGAATGTATTTGTGGGAATATGTGTCGATGACATCTCAAACAAAACTTTGCATGCAATGTGTGTGAAATGGAGGCCTATCCATATCATATATAGAGGGTCGGGCAATCCATGAGAAGAGAGGGAGGGGTCATAGATATCGATAGAGTCGAAGAGAGGATCAAGTGGGTGGGTGCGAGATCGATGAAGAGAGCCATCGAAATTGTGTGTGTGTGTGCAAGTGCAAGTCAAAGATATAGGGCGACTGACCTACCGGAACGTCAGAGGGCACATGTCAAGTTTGTGTGTGGCAGGGAGACATGACTAGAGCGCTCGATGTATCGGTG
>NC_041389.1:339065681-339068367 GCF_002162155.2 Triticum dicoccoides | reverse complement strand
TGTGTTGAGAAGGAGAGACCCAGCTATGTCTTGAGGGAGATCGGTCGACATCAATACATAACTGAAGGACAGGAAATATGATGGGATAGAGAGAGAGAGAGAGAGAGAGAGAGAGAGAGAGAGAGGAGAGAGAGAGGGAGGGAGAGGGGTAGAGTGCTGGATGGGTGATGGAGTTGCTTCTCGAAGATGGTGAGAGAGGCCTACTAGACAAACTGAGGGTGGAACTGCAATGTTATCAATAAGAGTGGGGATTTGTTTCTGTGTGTGCCTGTGCATGATAGATCTGTCGGGACGCATCCATGGATGATGAAGGGGAACCATGTGTTTGGTAAGCAAACCTAACTAGATCGGTAGATCAATTGTTGTTTGTCAGAGGAAGGGATAGACATAACTAATGAGGTAGATCGATCAACGCGTGGGTAAAAACGAGTTATAAGGACCTAGCTAGCTATGTATAACAAGAGATTGGTCGATCTACGTCCATTTGTTAGAGGCAAATAAGGCCCAGCGAGACAGATAGACAAAGACAATGGAGATAGGAGGTGGTGCGAGAGGCCCAGCTACTAGCTAGATAGGGGGAGGAGTGTGCGGTTGTGAGATCGATGAAAAGAGGGGCGAGAGTTTACACGTGTGTGTGACCGTATGAGAGACACGAGGCAAGGACACACAAAGGAGGAGATTGAAGGTGCGTGTGTATGTTGTAGGTAGGCATTGCTAGAGAGGTTTATCGATTGGTGTGTGTCGGAAAGGAGTTGTGGAGACTCTGAGAGAACGACCTAAAGAAAAAAAAATGAATGTGCCCAGTGGATAGAATGCCAAGGGAGGGGGGGGGGGCGAGGAGGGCGTGTGCATGCACGAGAGAAAGTTAGTAGTAGCTACAAAGGTTAGAGGATTGTGTGGGTGTAAGAGACTAACAAAGATCATAATTTGATATGAAAGCGGATTCATATATTTGAATAGGAGATCGTAGTGTTATAAACATATGCATGCATGAATATAGCGGTGATACACGTGCTGTGCACATGTTATACCATAATGTGATAATGCATGGCATTTGCAACTCACAGCTAAATGTCGAACAATCTAAACAATACTATACACCAAACAATCTCACATTTTATTTGAATTTGTGATAATGTGTGGCGTTTGCAGCTTACAACTAAATATCGAACAATCTAAACAATACTATATATCGAACATTCTCACATTTTATTTGAATTTGTGGTAATGTGTGGTGTTTGCAACTCACATCTAAATGCTTGTAGGCGTAGGGGGCGGGGCACCATACATAATGTGATAAACACATTATACATATGAGACATGGTTTAGATTATGAAGATCTAGCTAGAGCTAGAAATGTAATGTGATTTGAAATCAACATAAAGTGGATTCAAAAAATCGAGTTCAAGTTCATATAGTACACATAGTTCATATGTAACTCGAGACTAATCATGTGGTGTGTTGTGAAGATAATACACAAACGATGGTTTAACTTGACAATAATGATGATTGTAGATCTTATTAAAACAGAGAAACGAATTCAAATGCTTTGACTTCACAACAATCATTACTATAGATCTTATTCAAATAGAGAAATGAATTCAAATTTAGTTCCTATTGAAGCGGTAGTATATACATTTGGAATGCACTAAAACGTTCATTTGAGTAATAGGTTGCATGCATTATACACGTAACGAAATATTTTAATTGAACATAACATGAATTCAAAGTTTTGAATGACATTTGTAGTGGGCATTGATTTGGTACAGTACACGTTAGGCTTGTTTGGAAATTTCAACCCGCGCCTTGTTAGCCCAAAATATTTAAGATCTATCTTTGTCTCGTCATGCTCCGACAACTCCCTCCACCTCAACCTGCGCCTTGCTATTCTGAAATTACAACGCGCGTGAAAAATCGCACCTCCTGTGAAATCCTGACATGCAAAATGCCCGTGGTAGCCCTGAACCGAAAGAACCGCCTCAAATCGGTGGGGGTACTTTCATAACTTACCCCACATTTCGGACAAGCGCATCCCCCGCCCACCCATTCATACACCGAGGCCACGAAAACTTGCGACGAAGCCCCACACCCTGCTCCATCCACCACCCAGCCGGAGCCTCTTCCCCGACAACGTCGTCCACAGCAACACCTCGACGTCCCTCATCCACCGTACCGGATGTGGATCCATCGTCGATCTCATCGTCCTGCCGGTTCAGCCACCCCGTCCTCCACCTCCAAGGAGCTGCCCCGACGTTCCCCTCATCTTTCGCACCACCTCCATTCCCAAACCGCCGTCTTCACCTGCACCACTGGAAGAGCATCATCATCACCGTTTCCTCGGAAGAAGCTGCGGCCTAATCGGCACCACCAAAGAGCTTGTACACTAATTGCCGCATTTTCTTCTTGATTCAATCTCACGGTGCTGCTGGCGCTCGGTCCTGAGCCGACACGGCGCGGCTCCATCCACGGCGGCCTCGCCGACCAATTCCTCCATGGTGTCGCTCCCTCGGCGGCGACGTCCACATCAGTAGGAGCTGCTGCTGCTTTAGCTCTCGCTCGCGCTGCTGCTCTACTCTTACTCTCGGTCCCCTACCTGGTCAGCTCTTGCTATTGCTCTTTCTCGCGCTACTGCTCTTGCTCTTGCTCTTGTTTGCGATGCTGCTCCGATTTAGCTACACTTCAGTCG
>NC_041389.1:339061654-339065253 GCF_002162155.2 Triticum dicoccoides | reverse complement strand
CGGGGAGGGGGCTCGCCGGGGAGGTACCCTACTATCTCTCTTAGGGTTCAGGGTGGGGGCGGTGGTCACCGGTGGTGGCGGGGCGGTGGCGTGGGGATTGCCAGAGAAAAAGCTCGGCACGGGGGGGCCTAGAGGGATGGCCGGGGCAGCGGCGGACCGGCGGTGGGAAGTGTTTTCGGGGCGGGCGGGGCGGCACCGCCGGCCGCGGGTGGCGGGGCTGCTGTTTGGCCGGTGGTGGCTGGCGACTCAGGGCGGTGGAGGTTAAGATGAACTGCAGGCCCTTGATTTCGTATCCAACGGCTGCAAAATCGACTGACCAGAGATGAAAAAGTCAGTCGACCGACGTGTAGACTCACCTTGCTAGTGCGTTCAGTTACGACAACAAAATTTAGTTTTGACAACAAAATTTAGTTTCGACAATTAAGTTCAGTTTCGACAGTTAAGTTCAGTTTCGACAGTAAGTTCAGTTTCGACAGTTAAGTTCAGAGATGAGCGGCTGATGTATTTTACATCTAGCACTTTGTGGTTATGTATTTTATGTCATGTATTGGAGATGCTATTAGAATTCCACTCAGGTTAACGTTGTCTCTCTTGTCCTGCTTCAGCCTCGATGTCGTACAACTCACTGGAGCTGCTCCAATGACGCAACCCTCCATCACAGCGGAGCAGTACCTCGGGCTCCATCTCTAGACGCCTAAGATCTTCTTCCCCTCCTCCGACAGCCAAGTCAACCGGAGCATCCTCACCGGCCAACCCAATCACGCTGAGATCGACATGGCTTCGCCAAAGAGGTTGTACACTTTTTGCTTCTCTTTTTTACTCTACATGTTATATATATTGTCCACCGAGCACACGTAGTAATGGAAAATACGATTATTTTATCCTACTATATGACAAGCAGTGTGGTACGAGGCAATTCAGCTTTCCGTGATGGACTCTCTTGAATGCCATCACTATTTATCTCTACGCGTTTGAGCTGTGCATTTGTCGATGGCCCTGGGAGTTGAGCTACTAGGGCAGTGGCTTGGGTCCAAAGTAATAGAAGTAGCACAAAAACATTTTTAGTGTAGGATTTTCTTTGCTCAAGCCTGCCTACTAGAATCGCCAGTGCTTGAAAGGAAAAGTGAATGAAAAACTTAGGAATTGGGAAGTTTCCTATGGTACTACTATTCATGAATTTGGTTCAAAGGAATGGAGCAAAGGAAAACTGTAGGATTTGTTCCTTTAGTGTCTCCTTGAAAGAAAAAACGTAGGAATTTTAATTTTCACTTGTCCTCCTTTTCAAATTCCTATTCATGAAGCACAAGACTAAGAGCTAGTAGCATAATAGCATTATAACCTTAAGTTTTCTTGTGGTTTGACTTAATCTCACCATGCTTCTTTGCATCCTATGATCTTCCAATTGTTGTGAATCAAACACCCAGATTGGCAGAAATCCTGTGTTTTTAAATTCTCTGTTTTGCACGTGCATTCCTATCCTATTCCTGTCTATTTCCTATCCCTGCATTGTTGTAACCCTCCAATTCAAGCGAGCCCTTACATAATTACTTCTCTTACAGATAGTTGTCAAAGAAAACCTTGCGTGGTTTGTCCCGCTCGTGTTGCGCCGTCGTCCACCCCAGCTCAACTGCTCCAACGACAGAAGAGTCCAGCACAGCAGGGATCCGGCCTCCAGACTGTCTTTCGCCGCCTCAGATCTTCTTCCCCGCCGCCGGCAGCCATGAAAACTGCATTACCATCATCAACCAAGCAGATGACCTCGAGGACTACACGGGTCCGCAAGAGAGGTCGCACTCTTTCGTGTCTGCTTACGTTACACATCACTTAATATTACATGCTACTTTATCATCCTGTTCACCGATTAGACTCTGAGTCAGCTCCAAAGTAATGGTCAAACTTGAGTTTTTAAATGGTTGTGGGGTACATATCGGGGCCGCAATCAATAGTATCTATCTACTATCTGGTTAATCTCCGGTGTCTACTATGAGTTTCATGTTGGGTGGGAAACAAATAGTAAAGAAGGCATTATCTGTATTTTTTAACCGAAGCCATCATCTGCCTGCTATTATTGGTTTTGGGTCTATCCACGGGTTGCTACCATCACTCTGGATTTCTACATGCACTCCTTACATAATCTCACTACGTTTTATTCCTATGCATGACAGTTATTGTAAATAATGGAACTGAACATGTAGAGCAAAAGAGACGAACCTTGCGTGGCAGTAAAATTTCATGCAGACGTCGCTCCATGGTAGGTGCAAAGGCAGCCCCCCTCCACGCATTTCGGATTGTAATCGAGAGGAAGATATCTGTTCTGAGGGGGATTCAAAAGGAGAAGACAACTCCTATTTACCACTTGAGGTCTTCGCTCTAACTTGGCATGCTGATGTTGGTTATATCATGCATATAGTGCCTTGCATTGCTTACCTTATACATCAAATATGTCATCTGCTTAGTTTAGACATCCTTTGTGCAAATGTCATCTGTTTAATTTATTCATCTTTTATGTGAGTTATGCAACACCATCTTGTTTAGCCAGGCATCATATATGTGAATTTTGTAATGCCATCCTTCTTAGCCAGTCATCTTATATGTAAATTATATCAGGCCATCCTTTTTTTGTTACATATTACATTTGTCAACAATGTTAGTATATTCAACTACTCTTCGTGTGCATCAGCGATTTGACACGGTGATGGCAAATTCTGGAGGGAAAACAAGGTCTTTAGAGCAGACTATGCTATCTGACGAAGCGCATATAGTAACGCCCCGGTTTCGACGCGCCAGGTGTCCGCCAGTTATTCGCCGTCGTTGCCATGTCATTTGCTTGCGTGTTGCATTTTATCTTGTCATCATGTGCATTTCATTTTGCATACGTGTTCGTCTCATGCATCCGAGCATTTTCCCCGTTGTCCGTTTTGCGATCCGGCGCTCCTATGTCCTCCGGCGTCCCTTTCTATCATCTCCTCATGAGCGGGTGTTAAACGTTCTCGAAATGGACTGAGTCTTGCCAAGTGGCCATGGTATACCACCGGTAGACCGCCTGTCAAGTTTTGTGCCATTTGGAGGTCGTTTGATACTCCAACGGTTAACCGGGTAACCGTAAAAGCCTCCTTCTCTTTGCAGCCCAACACCCCTTACAAAGTGGCCCCAAACCCATCTAACTCCCCTCCATGCTCTAGGTCGTTCGATCACGATCGTGTGGGCGAAAACTGCTCCTCATTTGGACTCTCCTAGCTCCAGAAATCTATAAATAGTCCCCTCCCCCGAAATTCGCGGTCTAATCCTACCCTAACCCTAGTTTTTCTCTCCCTGCCGCCGGACGCGTCCACCCCGGCCGGACGTGTCCGCGCCGCCGCCCGCAGCCAACCGGAGGCCGCCACGTGGCCCCGGCCGCCGCGCGCGCCACCGGCCCGCCACCGGCCCCCGCGGCCCGCTCCGCCGCCCGCTCGCCTCCGTGCCCGAGCGCCGCCGCTTCCCCGCCGCCGGTGTGCTGCGCCGCCGCCGGCAGCCGTCATCTCCGCCGCCCCGTCCGGCTCCTCCATCGCCGTCGGCCGGACGCTGCCGCGCCGCCGTCAACCGCGGATGCCGCCCCGCGC
>NC_041389.1:339053692-339060919 GCF_002162155.2 Triticum dicoccoides | reverse complement strand
CCAGATCCAGCCCCGAGCACCGCCCGCTCCGGCGCCGGCCGCCGCGGCCGCAGCCTCCCCCGTCGCCCCGTCGCCGGCCGGATCCGGCGAGATCCGGCCTGGGAGCTCCTCGCCGCCCTACCTCCTCACCGCAGCGCCCAACTCCGGCGAGGTTCTCCGGTGAACCTCGAAGTCCGTACGAGGTTGACTTTCCCCCCCGAGATCCACTGTCCCAGATTTTTTGTCATTTTCATGCCAAGTTCGTCATGCCGTATCTCCGCATCCGTAGCTCCGTTTTGTGCGTGCAATATGTCAAATTGTTCGCCTCGACGAGTACATCATTTCATTCCATTGCGTCATATTCATTTGAGGTCATCTAGATGCCTGAATCATTGTTGTAAGAGTGCTTCATGATATTTTCTGCTGTCTGTTATCAGAACGAGTTCTTTTGTCATTTTTGCCATGATTGATGTGTGCATCCTATGAGGTTGATGTCTACATCTGTTTTGATCTATGCCATGTCTTCCTTACAGTGGTGTATGCCATGCATTTTTGTGATCAATATGGTGACTAGCACAAGCATGCAAACTAGGCATCGTGATGTTGCTGTTTTAGTCCCTGTTCTGCTGTTATTTTGGTGCCATATAAACTTGATGCTACAGAGTGATCCATGCATATTTTGAGATACTTCAGTAAGGTTGTTTTGAACATGTGGTTATTGTCTATCCATTCATGCCCTTTGTTGCAATTATGGAGTAGTCTAGCATGTCATTTTCGTGCTCTACTTTTGCTTCAAAATGTTTCCTGGCAGATTGTTTACATGTTATTCAATTTGGCCAAGCTTGTTGTAGTTGCTCCGTGCATGCTATAGACTTGTTCTTGACTTGGTTTGTTTTACAAACATGTCTTCTTGATGATGCTATGCTTATCTTGTCATGCAATGACTTGTGGTGAGTGAATCGAGCTTGTTAAGTAGGGTACATGATGTTGCTGTTTTGCTAGGCTGAATCTGTTATTTCGTAATGCTATATAAACATGTTGCTACTAATCATTCTATGCATAATCTGGAGATGTTTTATAAACATGTTTTGATCTACATGTCATCCTCTATCCATCCATGCCCCTGGTAGCATTTATATCTTGCTGTAGGTTGTTCATATCTTGCTCCAAAGTTGCTTCATAATGTTGCTGTCAGCCTATTAACATTAAGTTTAGTTGTTACCATGGTCGTTCCTAGTGTTCCATGCACCCTATGACCTTGTATTTCCATGCTTAGCTTCACAAACATGCCTTCTTACTGTTGGGTGCCTTGCCATGCCATGTTTTGCTCTGTAGTGAGTGGTACAAGCTCATCAACATGCCTTCATAATTATGTTCCTGCCATGTATGAATCTGTAATAATAACTTGCTATGTTTACGTGGGTGCCATCATATTTTCTGAGCCTTTTTGGCTTATGGTAAGTAAAGGACTTTTGATCTATGCAATTAGTGGATTCATGCCATGCATTTGTTTGCCATGATAAGTTCCTGTAACATGTTGTTTGATAGCTCTAAACATTGCATCGTGATGTTATTTTCTGCAAAGTCTGAAATTGTTATAACTTGCAATCTTACCATGTGTGTTTGAGCATGTTCTAGTGATTTTTGGAGATAGCTCAGTGTTCATGTTTTGTAATTCTTTACCTGTACATCATGTCAATGCCTTTTGTTTTCATGTTGTGGTGCTGTAGCATATTGTTTTGATGCTTGCATTATGCCTAGTTGCTGTTTTGGGCAGATTGTTGTTATGACTTGTTCCATGTGTGTGTGTTGAACCGTTGCTCCGTTTTGAGTGTGCTCTACATGACACTTGCTTGTTTTTCCATGTAGTTTCATATTATCATGTTGCATCCTTGTTTTGAGGTGTTTGCTTGATGTTTGTATGCGTTTTGCATCAATGCCATGTTTATCTTGCTTTGCTCATATCTTCTAGGCCGTAACTCCGAACTAATTGAACTTTATATGTAACTTGACTAGAATCTCGTGTAGATCATCTTGGTGCATATTAACTTGCTGTTTAACTACTTGAACATAATGTTTATTCAGATCTGGACCAATTTCAAAATATGCATATGAGGACTTACCGGATTTGTTATATGTTGTTCCCGGCCTCATTTAAACTTGCCTTGATGTGTTGTTCTTGTTTGCATCATCTCTTCCCACGAGTAGCTTCATGTAGTCTTGTCTTGCATCATGCTTGTTCGTGCATCATGTCTTGTTCATGTGTGGTGTGTTTACGATGTTGTGTGCTTCTTTTCGATAGTTCCTGTTTCGTTGCGATCGTGAGGATTCGTTCGTCTACGCTTGGTTCGTCTTCGTGGCTTCATCCGTTGGTCTTCTTCATGGACTCGCTCTTCTTCCTTGCGGGATTTTAGGCAAGATGACCGCTACCCTGGATCTCACTACTATCATTGCTATGCTAGTTGCTTTGTTCTATCGCTATGCTGCTTTACCTATCTTTTGCTCATCAAGCCTCCCATATTGCCATGAACCTCTAACCTTTGACACCTTTCCTATGCAAACTGTTGTTTGGCTATGTTACCGCTTTTGCTCAGCCCCTCTTATAGCGTTGCTAGTTGCAGGTGAAGTTGATGAATTCTCCATGGTGGACAGGATTTTGGTTGGGATATCACAATATCTCTTATATTATTAATGCATCTATATATTTGGTAAAGGGTGGAAGGCTCGGCCTTTTGTCTGTTGTTTTGTTCCACCCTTGCCGCCCTAGTTTCCGTCATACCGGTGTTATGTTCCCGGATTTTGCGTTCCGTACACGGTCGGGTGATTTATGGGACCCCCTCGACATTTCGCTTTGAATAAAACTCCTCCAGCAAGGCCCAACCTTGGTTTTACCATTTGCGTCACCACCACCTACTTTTCCCTTGGGAGTCGCTCTCTCGAGGGTCATCTTTATTATAGCCCCCCCGGGCCAGTGGTTGTCTAAGTGTTGGTCCGAACCAGAGCCACTTGCAGCGCCACCTCGGGGAAACTTGAGGGTTGGTTTTAGTTGTACGTAGTGTTCATCCGGTGTTGCCCTGAGAACGAGATATGTGCAGCTCCTATCGAGATTGTCGGCGCATCGGGCGGTCTGGCTGGTCTTGTTTTACCATTGTCGAAATGTCTTGTAAACCGGGATTCCGAGTCTGATCGGGTCTTCCTGGGAGAAGGTCTATTCCTTCGTTGCTTGCGAGAGCTTGTCATGGGCTAAGTTGGGACACCCCTGCAGGGTATAATCTTTCGAAAGCCGTGCCTGCGGTTATAGGCAGATGAGAATTTGTTAATGTCCGGTTGTAGATAACTTGACACCAGATCCGAATTAAAATGCATCAACCGTGTGTGTAGCCGTGATGGTCTCTTTTCGGCGGAGTCCGGGAAGTGAACACGGTTTCTGTGTTATGTTTGATGTAAGTAGGAGTTCAGGATCACTTCTTGATCATTACTAGTTGACGGCCGTTCTGCTTGCTCTCTTCTCGCTCTTATTTGCGTATGTTAGCCACCATATCATGCTTAGTCGCTGCTGCAGCCTCACCACTTTACCCTTCCTTTCCCTTTAAGCTTTGCTAGTCTTGATACCCATGGTAATGGGATTGCTGAGTCCTCGTGGCTCACAGATTACTACAACAACAGTTGCAGGTACAGGTTCATGCGATGATCTTGACGCGAGAGCGATGCTTGCTTGCGTTGAGTTCTTCTTCTGCTTCTTCGATCAGGGGATAGGTTCCAGGTCGGCAGCCTGGGCTAGCAGGGTGGATGTCGTTTGAGTTTCTGTTTGTGTTTCATCCGTAGTCGGATGATGCTCTGATGTATTGTGATGTTGTATCCGTGTGGCATTGTATGCCTCTTGTATGTATCCCCATCTATTATGTAATGTTGATGTAATCATATCCACCTTGCAAAAGCGTTTTAATATGCAGGTCTATCCTTGGTGGGACCTTCGAGTTCCTTTTGGATAGGGTCACATATTGGGAAGTGACAAGTTGGTATCAGAGCCACGACCGACCCTAGGAGCCCCCTTGATTGATCGTGTAGTTTGGCCATTGTTGAGTCTAGAAGAAAACTGTTATTCGGAGTCTAGTTATATCGGAGAGTAGGAATTCTTTTTACTCCTCAGCCCCCTTCGTCGCTCTCGTGAGAAATCTTGACGTAGGTGTTTTGAATTACTCCTCTTCCCTTTCAAACTTTCTTTAGGATCACGCAGTTGGTTTTTCGATCGTTGTTCCTCAGCTCTTTTCATCCGGTGCATTTCTCGTCAAGTCGACTCGAGCCTCTTCATCTTTGAGTTCAATCCTCAGTTGTTGTTTTACCCACCCGCCCACCCCTTCTTCTTCTCGGAACCGGAGTCTGTAATCGAGTATCCATCCTACTCGTCTGAAGTCCTTGCCTTCTTTTCTTCAATGATTTCAATCGGTGTTTTTCTCTTCAAGATATTCGTCGATTTGCCCTTCCAAGTTGCCTATGTTTTCCCTCCCTCCCACCCTTTTCTTCCCGGAGTCTGACTCTCTCTCGACCATCAATTTTTATTCATGTGGAGCCTCTTCAGTCTTTCGTCAATTATTTGAACCGGTGAATTCTCGTCTTGGTGGACATTCTTCATCTTTTTTTCTTCTCCGGTGGATTCAATTCAAGTATTCGGTGTTGATCATATTCTTTCCCTTGGATCAAGTGTTTTCCCTGCTCGTTCGTCTTTCGCCAGTTTATCCTTCCGGAGTCCTCAAGACATCTCAGAAGATTCGTCTGTGTTCCAATTAATTCGAGGTTGTCACCTCATTCTAATATTTCAATTGTTCAGGTGCATCATCTATCTGTTCATCATTCCTTTTCAACGGTGTTTCTTTTAGTGGGCCCTAACCCACAGGTCTTTTCCCAGGATCTTACCTGACTCTTCTAATTCCCCCGGAGTTATTCTCAAATCTTTTCAAGTGTGACGTAAGAATGGATTCCATCAGTCACATGCCTTCTCCAAGATCGTTTTCAAATTCTTTTCATCTTTGGCTCAACCTCTCTGCTTTTCATTCTCCCGGAGTACCTCAGTAATTTTGGTGATGTTTCTCGTCGTCTTTCTCAGATTTGAAGATCAAACAAGAGTTTTCATATCATCCTCTCGGATTATTTTAGTTTATCAGATATTCTTTCTTATCCATCCGAAGTAGGCCAGAACTTGTTTTCCCGTTTCTTTTCACCGGAGGTCATCACTCCAGTTATCGTTATCCAATTATCCTGGTGCTTCCTTCAAGTGTTCTTTAATCAGCTCATGATCTATTTGTTCTTTTGCATCTAAATCCCCCTCAAACATATTGTTTCTTCCCGGTGATTCATTCTCTTTCATCAGTCATTTTCGAATTCTTACGGTGATTCGTTCAAGATCCTTTTTGCTTGATTATCATTCAATCCATCCGTTCTTTCCAATCATACCGGTGGTTCATGAAGACTTTCTCAAGTTTTGCGCCATATTTCCCCTTAATCCTTTTCAAGAAGAATAAGTAGTATGAAAAATCCATTGATTGTCATCAATTTAATTTGAAGAAGGATAAGCATACAATAAATCTTATTCTTATTTCATCCAAGTGAGTAATCCCTTCCTTCGGAGTTTGTTCGTGATGAATAAATTCTAGTTCCAAGTGTTTTCATCTTTTCTTTTCCGGAGTTCAATTTCCTCGGTCATCTCGTCGGAAACTCCATCTAAATCATCGCAAGGCTTTAATCTTATCCTTTTCATCTTTCATTCTATCTCATCATCTTTTTGTCAACGGAGTTCTTCATGGTGGTTCTTCATGATTTAATTCATTCTTTCAAGAGTTCATCAAGATTTTGTTGGTGGAGTTCAAGTATCTTTTCTTCTCGCATCTCGAAGCGCAAGTAATTCTTCATTTTCTTTTGAAGTGGAGTTTTGCAGTTCTTCGTTCTTCTCAGATATTCAAATCCATTCAATCCTTCCTTCTAAGTCCTTTTCGTTTCATTCTTTTAATTCTTCCGGAGGTTTTGCGTTGTTCATCTCATCAAGTGCTATCTCGTCTTCTGAAGTTCATGTTCTATTCCTTCCATTTTCAGCAGGAGTGCTGCCTAAATCCTTTCAGTCTTATTCGTTTCTTATCTCGTTCTAACCGGAGTGGTTTCATAGTCTATCTGATTCCGTGAGCTTTCGATTCTCGTCATTCTCGTCGTTCCTCTCTTCTTCTCGAGTGCTCTCGATTCTTTGCTTCTTCTCTTCAGTTCTTTTTCACCTCTTCCTTTTCCCTTCCGTCTCGGTCCTAAGATCTCGGGACGAGATCTCTTGTTAGTGGAGGAGTGTTATAACGCCCCGGTTTCGACGCGCCAGGTGTCCGCCAGTTATTCGCCATCGTTGCCATGTCATTTGCTTGCGTGTTTCATTTTATCTTGTCATCATATGCATTTCATTTTGCATACGTGTTCGTCTCATGCATCCGAGCATTTTCCCCGTTGTCCGTTTTGCGATCCGGCGCTCCTATGTCCTCCGGCGTCCCTTTCTTGCCTCTCCTCATGAGCGGGTGTTAAACGTTCTCGGAATGGACTGAGTCTTGCCAAGCGGCCTTGGTATACCACCGGTAGACCGCCTGTCAAGTTTTGTGCCATTTGGAGGTCGTTTGATACTCCAACGGTTAACCGGGTAACCGTAAAAGCCTCCTTCTCTTTGCAGCCCAACACCCCTTCCAAAGTGGCCCAAAACCCAGCTAACTCCCCTCCATGCTCTCGGTCGTTCGATCACGATCGTGTGGGCGAAAACCGCTCCTTATTTGGACTCTCCTAGCTCCCAGAAATCTATAAATAGTCCCCTCCCCCAAAATTCATGGTCTAATCCTACCCTAACCCTAGTTTTTCTCTCTCCGCCACCGGACGTGTCCGCCCCGGCCGGACGTGTCCGCGCCGCCGCCCGCAGCCAACTGGAGGCCGCCACGTGGCCCCGGCCACCGCGCGCGATACCGGCCCGCCAGGCCCGCCGCCGGCCCTGCGGCCCGCTCCGCCGCCCGCTCGCCTCCGCGCCCGAGCGCCGCCGCTTCCCCGCCGCCGGCGTGCTGCGCCGCCACCAGCAGCCGTCATCTTCGCCGCCCCGTCCAGCTCCTCCATCGCCGCCGGCTGGACGCCGCCGCGCCGCCGTCGACCGCGGATGCCGCCCCACGCCCTGCGCCTCCCCGGCCCCTCCGCGCCTCCTCTGCCGGAGCCGCCCCGGCCAGATCCGGCCCCGAGCGCCGC
>NC_041389.1:339036160-339053018 GCF_002162155.2 Triticum dicoccoides | reverse complement strand
ATCCACCAAGTCCCAGATTTTTTGTCATTTTCATGCCATGTTCGTCATGCCGTATCTCTGCATCCGTAGCACCGTTTTGTGCATGTAATATGTCAAATTGTTCGTCTTGACGAGTACATCATTTCATTTCATTGTGTTATATTCATTTGAGGTCATCTAGATGCCTGAATCATCATTGTAAGAGTGCTTCATGATGTTTTCTGCTGTCTATTATCAGAACGAGCTCTTTTGTCATTTTTGCCATGATTGATGTGTGCATCCTATGAGGTTGATGTCTACATGTGTTTTGATCTATGCCATGTCTTCTTTATAGTGGTGTATGCCATGCATTTTTGTGATCAATGTGGTGACTAGCACAAGCATGCAAACTAGGCATCGTGATGTTGCTGTTTTAGTCCCTGTTCTGCTGTTATTTTGGTGCCATGTAAACTTGATGCTACAGAGTGATCCATGCATATTTTGAGATACTTCAGTAAGGGTGTTTTGAACATGTGGTTATTGTCTATCCATTCATGCCCTTTATTGCAATTATGGATTAGTCTAGCATGTCATTTTCGTGCTCTACTTTTGCTTCAAAACGTTTCCTGGCAGATTGTTTACATGTTATTCAATTTGGCCAAGCTTGTTGTAGTTGCTCCGTGCATGCTATAGACTTGTTCTTGACTTGGTTTGTTTCACAAATATGTCTTCTTGATGATGCTATGCTTATCTTGTCATGCAATGACTTGTGGTGAGTGAATCGAGCTTGTTAAGTAGGGTACATGATGTTGCTGTTTTGCTAGGCTGGATCTGTTATTTCGTGATGCTATATAAACATGTTGCTACTAATCATTCTATGCATAATCTGGAGATGTTTTATAAACATGTTTTGATCTACATGTCATCCTCTATCCATCCATGCCCCTGGTAGCATTTATATCTTGCTGTAGCTTGTTCATATCTTGCTCCAAAGTTGCTTCATAATGTTGCTGTCAGCCTGTTAACATTAAGTTCAGTTGTTACCATGGTCGTTCCTAGTGTTCCATGCACCCTATGACCTTGTATTTCCATGCTTAGCTTCACAAACATGCCTTCTTACTGTTGGGTGCCTTGCCATGCCATGTTTTGCTCTGTAGTGAGTGGTACAAGCTCATCAACATGCCTTCATAATTATGTTCCTGCCATGTATGAATCTGTAATAATAACTTGCTATGTTTACGTGGGTGCCATCATATTTTCTGAGCCTTTTTGGCTTATGGTAAGTAAAGGACTTTTGATCTATGCAATTAGTGGATTCATGCCATGCATTTGTTTGCCATGATAAGTTCCTGTAACATGTTGTTTGATAGCTCTAAACATTGCATCGTGATGTTATTTTCTGCAAAGTCTGAAATTGTTATAACTTGCAATCTTACCATGTGTGTTTGAGCATGTTCTAGTGATTTTTGGAGATAGCTCAGTGTTCATGTTTTGTAATTCTTTACCTGTACATCATGTCCATGCCTTTTGTTTTCATGTTGTGGTGCTATAGCATATTGTTTTGATGCTTGCGTTATGCCTAGTTGCTGTTTTGGGCAGATTGTTGCTATGACTTGTTCCATGTGTGTGTGTTGAACCGTTGCTCCGTTTTGAGTGTGCTCTACATGAAACTTGCTTGTTTTTGCATGTAGTTTCATATTATCACGTTGCATCCTTGTTTTGAGGTGTTTGCTTGATGTTTGTATGCGTTTTGCATCAATGCCATGTTTATCTTGCTTTGCTCATATCTTCTAGGCCGTAACTCCGAACTAATTGAACTTTATATGTAACTTGACTAGAATCTCGTGTAGATCATCTTGGTGCATATTAACTTGCTGTTTAACTACTTGAACATAATGTTTATTCAGATCTGGACCAATTTCGAAATATGCATATGAGGACTTACCGGATTTGTTATATGTTGTTCCCGGCCTCATTTAAACTTGCCTTGATGTGTTGTTCTTGTTTGCCTCATCTCTTGCCATGAGTAGCTTCATGTAGTCTTGTCTTGCATCATGCTTGTTCGTGCATCATGTCTTGTTCATGTGTGGTGTGTTTATGATGTTGTGTGCTTCTTTTTGATAGTTCCTGTTTTGTTGTGATCATGAGGATTTGTTCGTCTACGCTTGGTTCGTCTTCGTGGCTTCATCCGTTCGTCTTCTTCATGGACTCGCTCTTCTTCCTTGCGGGATTTCAGGCAAGATGACCGCTACCCTGGATCTCACTACTGTCATTGCTATGCTAGTTGCTTCGTTCTATCGCTATGCTGCGTTACCTATCTTTTGCTCATCAAGCCTCGCATATTGCCATGAACCTCTAACCTTTGACACCTTTCCTATGCAAACCGTTGTTTGGCTATGTTACCGCTTTTGCTCAGCCCCTCTTATAGCGTTGCTAGTTGCAGGTGAAGTTGAAGAATTCTCCATGGTGGACAGAATTTTGGTTGGGATATCACAATATCTCTTATATTATTAGTGCATCTATATATTTGGTAAAGGGTGGAAGGCTCGGCCTTTTGCCTGGTGTTTTGTTCCACTCTTGCCGCCCTAGTTTCCGTCATACCGGTGTTATGTTCCCGGATTTTGTGTTCCTTACGCGGTCGGGTGATTTATGGGACCCCCTCAACATTTCGCTTTGAATAAAACTCCTCCAGCAAGGCCCAACCTTGGTTTTACCATTTGCCTCACCACCACGTACTTTTCCCTTGGGAGTCGCTCTCTCGAGGGTCATCTTTATTATAGCCCCCCCGGGCCAGTGCTTGTCTAAGTGTTGGTCCAAACCAGAGCCACTTGCAGTGCCACCTCGGGGAAACTTGAGGGTTGGTTTTAGTTGTACGTAGTGTTCATCCGGTGTTGCCCTGAGAACGAGATATGTGTAGCTCCTATCGGGATTGTCGGCGCATCGGGCGGTCTTGCTGGTCTTGTTTTACCATTGTCAAAATGTCTTGTAAACCGGGATTCCGAGTCTGATCGGGTCTTCCTGGGAGAAGGTCTATTCCTTCGTTGATCGCAAGAGCTTGTCATGGGCTAAGTTGGGACACCCCTGCAGGGTATAATTTTTCGAAAGCCGTGCCTGCGGTTATAGGCAGATGGGAATTTGTTAATGTCCGGTTGTAGATAACTTGACACCAGATCCGAATTAAAATGCATCAACCGTGTGTGTAGCCGTGATGGTCTCTTTTCGGCGGAGACCGGGAAGTGAACACGGTTTCTGTGTTATGTTTGACGTAAGTAGGAGTTCAGAATCACTTCTTGATCATTACTAGTTGACGGCCGTTCTGCTTGCTCTCTTCTCGCTCTTATTTGCGTATGTTAGCCACCATATCATGCTTAGTCGCTGCTGCAGCCTCACCACTTTACCCTTCCTTTCCCTTTAAGCTTTGCTAGTCTTGATACCCATGGTAATGGGATTGCTGAGTCCTCGTGGCTCACAGATTACTACAACAACAGTTGCAGGTACAGGTTCATGCGATGATCTTGACGCGAGAGCGATGCTTGCTTGTGTTGAGTTCTTCTTCTGCTTCTTCGATCAGGGGATAGGTTCCAGGTCGGCAGCCTGGGCTAGCAGGCTGGATGTCGTTTGAGTTTCTGTTTGTGTTTCATCCGTAGTCGGATGATGCTCTGATGTATTGTGATGTTGTATCCGTGTGGCATTGTATGCCTCTTGTATGTATCCCCATCTATTATGTAATGTTGATGTAATGATATCCACCTTGCAAAAGCGTTTCAATATGCGGGTCTATCCTTGGTGGGACCTTCGAGTTCCTTTTGGATATGGTCGCATATTGGGAAGTGACACATATCTCGCTGGTTACGGATAGCTCCTCAAAGGAGGATTCAGAGACAGATGACCAGTCCTATTTCCCCCCGAGGTGTATGCTCTAACTTGGCAGGGTTATGTTGCTCATATCGTGCGTATGGTGTCTCGCATTGCTATGTCATTTGATTAGTTTAGACATGCTTTCTGTGAATGCCACCTGTTCAGTGTCTAATTACCATATATGTGAATTATGCATTGCCATCTTGTTGCAAGACATTATATATGTGAATTATACAATCCTATCTTGTTGCAAAGGCATTATATATGTGAATTATGCAATGCCATGCTGTTTAGCCAATCATCATGTATGTGAATTATATCATGCTATCATTTTTTTGTATGACGTGTTGCATTTGTCAACAACGTTTGTATATTCAAATACTCTTCCTGTGCATTAGCCATTTGAAGCAGTGATGGAAGTATCTGGAGTGAAAACAAGGTATTCAGAGCAAACAATGCTACCTGCTGAAGCAGACATCTTGCTGGTTACAGAGAGCTCCTTAGAGGAGGATTCAGAGACTGATGACCAGTTGTATTTCCCCCCTGAGGTCTATGCTCAAACTTGGCAGGGTTATATTACCCATGTCATGCATGTTGTCTTGCATTGCTTAGTTTTTACATCATATATGGATTGCCATCTGCTTACTTGCTTACTATATAAATCATATATTTGAATTATATCATGCCATCATGTTTACATAGTACATACACATCATCTATCTAAATTATGGCATGGCAACCCATTTAATAAAGACATCATATAGTTATGTCATCTCATCCTGTTTAGTGTTTACAGTCATCATATTTTGAATTATGGCATTCTATCCGTGAATGTATGTGGATTATGGCATGCCAACCTATTTAATAAACACATTATATAGTTATATCATGTCATCCTGTTTACATAGTCATCATATTTTGAACTATGCATTTCCATCTTTTTTAGTTAGCCATCATAATGTGAAATTGTGTCATGCTACCCTGTTTAGTTAGCCATCATATATGTGAAATTGTGTCATGCTATCCTGTTTGGTTAGACAACATAAATATGAATTATTTCATGCCCTCTTTTACTCCCCACTATCCATTGCACCTGTCTATCATACAATGTGTATACTTTCAATTACTTTTCTTGTTTATCAGCCATTTGAATTCGAGAGGGTGATGGCAGTATCTAAGGGAGTAACAACACGGTCTTCAGAAAAGATAGTGCTACCAGTTGATGCAGATAGAACCACGGTTGTACTTGCCCAAGGACCAGATCCACCACACATAACCCAGACTCTCGCAGATTGTACCCCTACCAAGTTGGACAGAGAACTAGCTACACCCCTTCTAACCCCAACCTCGGCAGATAGTAACCCAGTTCCAGTTGACACAACACCGTCTCCACCACAGAGCACCCAAACACGAGCAGTTAGTAAGGGAACTGCAGTGCCCAAAGCATGAGGACCACCACTCCGAATCCCAACTCAACGCTTAAAGTAGAAGAAGATTTGTTCTCAGGTCAGGTTCTGAAGCTATGGTTCATACTCCTTTGCTCTTGCATTACTGTATTTACTCATACCAACTATTTTCAAATTTGAAGGATGGAATTGAAACTCCAATGGCGCAACAGGTATGTTTTAAACCTGTTTCTTTAACTGGTTTGCTGTTGTAACCTGCTCTATGTTGATTTCAGCTTCAATTGAATAAACAGTTATGTTCTCATGTCATGCACATTAAAAGTGTTGTTATTGCTCTATAGTTTCCCACACATATATTCTGTCTATTCTGCTTTGTCTTGAACAAATATTATTTGAACTATGTCTCTATCTTGATTTGGCAACAAAAACTAGAATGATATAGACCATAAAGTGACCATGGTACATAGATATATGTTTGTTTCATGATGTTATCCTGTCCACTTTACTACTGAACTCATTTATCAAAATGAGTTTCATATACAACATGGTAAACCTGTGATGTGTCAGCTTGTTTCTCTTTTAGAATGCGGACAAAATATTGGAGAACAGTACTGCGTCATGCAATGGTAAAGGAAGTAATGCAGATAAGGTTCAAGATAGTGAGACATCCCTGTTAGTCTCCAAGAAAGCTGATAAAAAACTATCTTGACAACAGTGAGAGAACCCAAAAGTCCTGTCTTGATGTAGTGTTTGAGTTACTGCCCACTACTGCTGGCACAAGCTCTTCGAACTTGTTGCCTGAATCAGTTCGTCTTCTTGAGTCTCAACTTCAAGTTGAAAGACATCGATCAGATGTGCTGCAATAGGAAGCTGAAGGACTGAGGAAGTCCCTGCAGAATTCAAATGCATATTTCCTGGTGCAACAGCAAGCGCTGGAGGATTTAAGCACCAAACAAGAGAAAGTTAATAAGCTTGCTAAGCATCTTGCCAACATTATGGGTACCCAGGATATTGTTTCTTGAGATCTTCTGAAGTGGTTTCAGTTCTGGATTTGTTTTGCTGCGGCGTTTATTTGCGCTGGTCGACAACTTTGACAACCTGTGTATATGATATGCTGCTTTGTTCCCTATATTTGCACTAGTGGCGAACTTTGATGCCCAGTGGATGTAATATGTGTAATAGCCGTGATAGCCTAGCGTTAGTTGCTTGCTTATTTATTTCCTTGTTGTCTTGTTTGTTTGTTTGCTTGTAGTCATTGCAGTTCTTTTTCCGCGATTTGCTAGTGGCTACAATAACCTATTTTTTAAAACTAGGCCACAAAAACCATGGGCTAATATTTACTGTAGTGACACTAGGCCTCCTACGGGCTGTAGAAACACTAGGCCATCTACGGGCTATAGAAACAATGGGCCTTCTACGGGCCGTAGAAACAATGGGCCTTCTACGGGCCGTATCATCAATGGGCCTTATACGGGCCATATGATCGATTGGCCAAACATGGGCCAAACAGACCGCATTATGGCCGTAAACGGGATAGAGTTGGAATCGTCTGTTCATGGGACAACCGTAACGGGCCATCGTTAATAGGCCGTATTTGATGACACTATGAAAATGGCCCAACGTATTAACGAACCACAAACGGGCCGACTATAACCACCGGCTGAATTTGGCCCACAAGCAGAAAATGACAGTAACGGGCCGTAAGTAAACGAATGCTGGAAATGAGCCCGAGAATAAATGGGCTCTGAGAAGGCTGAAAGATAACATGGGCTGGAAACGGCCCAACGGAATAACGAGCTGTTAATGGGTATAAAGTGATACACTGTTCATTACGGGCCAGTTTCAGCACGGGCCGTTAATGGGTGTAAAGTGATACACTGTTCATTACGGGCCAGTTTCACCACGGGCCGTTAATGGGCCAAGAGTTACAAAGGGCCTCGTATGGGCCGAGAGACATCATGGGCCATACATGGGCCAGAAGTGAAAACGGGCTGGAATCATATTGGATGGCCCATATGACGCTACTGGGCCTAATTCAGATAGGGCGTACCGGGCCTTGGGTTAGCAGGCTGTAAATGGGCTATATGCGAACATGCCATTGACAGGCTTTCCATGGGCCGGCCTTTTCACAGGAATGGGCCTCTGTTGGGCCATGCCACGTGTCGACGATGACATCTGTCCCAACGATGAGCCGACACGTGTTTCCTCCAGCCAATGATGACTGTACATGTGGAAAATCCCCATTGGTCGGGGCTGTTAAGGGGTTATCGGATCCAAAACCCGACCCGATAGCTTAACGGCATACCCTTACGGTGGATGCCACGTGTCGGTCACCCTTGACGAAAGCACTTCTGTGACACGCGATTTATCATCATGGAAGTGGACACTTCCGTGATGATAATTTTGGTAATGTCATGGAACACTTCTACGACAGTACAGGTATGACTATCTTGATTCTGTCATAAAATCATCATGGATTTACATGCATGACAAAAAACGCGACCTACTGTGACAAACACGTATCATCACGGAAGTGTATTTTTTTGTAGTGTTACTCCCGTACGCCATAACCCACTTATCCGCGTTTAGGCTGCTGTCACCCCCACAACACCGACAATAAGCAAACCATGAACATATTGCAACACCCTATAATGGGGGCCCCTCCATTTGCGTGACATGGAGGGCACCGTAAGACATCACCATAAATAAAAGATACAATCATACCAACCAAGATCATGATTAACCCATAGGACAAAACAAATCTACTCAAACATCATAGAATAGACAAATATCATTGGGAAATAATATATGGAGTTGAGCACCACGTTTAAGTAGAGATTACAGCAGGGAAGAGAGGTGTTACACCATTGCATAGAGGGGGAGAGAGTTGGTGTTGACGGTAGCAAGACTGTTGATGTAGATCGTGAAGGAATTATGCCCTAGAGGCAATAATAAAGCTATTATTTATTTCCTTATTTCATGATAAATGTTTATTATTCACGCTAGAATTGTATTAAACAGAAACTTAGTACATGTGTGAATACAGAGACAAAACATATTGTCCCTAGTATGCCTCTACTAGACTAGCTCGTTAATCAAAGATGGTTATGTTTCCTAACCATAGACATTTGTTGTCTTTTGATGAACGGGATCACATCATTAGGAGAACGATGTGATGGACATGACCCATCCGCTAGCTTAGCATTATGATCATTACAGTTTCATTGCTACTGCTTTCTTCATGACTGATACAAATTCCTCAAACTATGAGATTATGCAACTCCCGAATACCGGAGGAACACTCTGTGTGCTATCAAACATCACAACGTAAATGGGTGATTATAAAGATGCTCTATAGGTATCTCCGAAGGTGTTTGTTGGGTTGGCATAGATCGAGATTAGGATTTGTCACTCCGTGTTTCAGAGAGATATCTCTGGGCCCTCTCGGTAATACTCATCACTATAAGCCTTGCAAGCATTGTGACTAATGAGTTAGTTGCGGGATGAAGTATTATGGAACGAGTAAAGAGACTTGCCGGTAACGAGCTTGAACTAGGTATGATGATACCGACGATCGAATCTTGGGCAAGTAACATACCGATGACAAAGGGAACAACGTATGTTGTTATGCGGTTTGACCGATAAAGATCTTCATAGAATATGTAGGAGCCAATATGAGCATACAGGTTCCGCTATTGGTTATTGACCGGAGATGTGTCTCGGTCATGTCTACATAGTTCTCGAACCCGTAGGGTCCGCACACTTAACGTTCGATGACGATTTATATTATGAGTTATGTGTTTTGATGACCGAAGTTTTTCTGGAGTCCCGGATGAGATCAGGACATGACAAGGAGTCTCAAAATGGTTGAGACGTAAAGATTGATATCTTGGACGACTATATTCGGACACCAGAAGTGTTCTAGAGAAGTTTCAGATAAAACCAGAGTGCCGGAGGGTTACCGGAACCCCACGGGGGAACTAATGGGCCACATGGGCCTTAGTAGAGAGAGAGAGAGAGAGGTGCGGCCAGGGCAGGCCGCGCTCCCCCTCCCCCTTGGGTACGAATTGGACTAGAGTTTCCTTCTCCCTCTCCCTCTCCTTCTTTCCCCCTCTCTTCCTCTTGGTGGAAACCTACTAGGACTACTAGTCCTAGTAGGACTCCCCTTGTGGGCGCGTCCTAGGAGGGCTGGCCGGCCTCCCCCTTGCTCCTTTATATACGGGGGCAGGGGGCACCCTAGAACACACAAGTTTATGTCCCAACCGTGTGCGGTGCCCCCCTCCACAGTTACACACCTCGATCATACCATCATAGTGCTTAGGCGAAGCTCTGCGTCGGTAGCATCATCATCACCGTCGCCACGCCGTCATGCTGAAGGAGCTCACCCTCATCCTCAACTTGATCAAGAGCAGGAGGGACGTCATCGAGCTGAACGTGTGCTGAACACGGAGGTGCCGTACGTTCGGTACTTGGATCGGTTGGATCACGAAGACGTTCGGCTACATCAACCGCGTTATTGAAATGCTTCAGCTTTCGGTCTAAGAGGGTATGTGGACACACTCTCCCATCTCGTTGCTATGCATCACCTAGATAGATCTTGCATGATCATAGGATTTTTTTTGAAATTACCACATTCCCCAACAGATCACCGTCACGATCCTTGCCCCGGCTGCACTTCGGCGCCACCAGGAGAGAGGGGGAGAGAGCCCCCTCCTCCTTCTTCTTCTTCCTTGGCCTCCCCCTAGATGGGAGGAGAGTTCCCCCTCTGGTCCATGGTCTCCATGGCAGCGGAAGGGCGGGAGCCCCTCCGAGATTGGATCTCCCCCTCTGTTCTATTCTATTTTGCGTTCCCCAGATCTGGCCCTTCACGGTTTCTTAAATTCCCAGAGATCCGTAACTCCGATTTTACTGAAATTTTGCACGATTTTTTCCACCAATTATCTTTCTTGTGCCAGAAGAAGGGCCACAACTGACTTTCAAGGAGGGCATAAGACACCTGGGTGCGCCAGGGGCTGCCTAGGGCGCCCTGGTGGGTTGTGGTCACTGTGGGGTCCCGTTTGCGTTGATTCCAAGTGCCCAAAATCACATATATGCCAAAATAATTCTTCATAAATTTTATCGCGTTTGGACTTTGTTTGATATGGATTTTCTACGAAACAAAAAACATGCAACAAATAGGAACCAACACTGGGAACTGGATCAATATGTTAGTCCAAATAAATCATATAAAATGTTGCCAAAAGTGTATAAAAGTTGTATAATATTGGCATGAAACAATCAAAATTATAGATACGACGGAGATGTATCAGCACCCCCAAGATTAATTCCTGCTCGTCCTCGAGTAGGTAAATGATAAAAAAGATAATTTTTGATGTGGAATGCTACCTAGCATAAACTTGATCATATATCTAATCATGGCATGAATATTAAGACATAAGTGATTCAAAGCAATAGTCTATAATTTGACATAAAGATATCAATACTCAGGCATCCCAACAAACAATCGTCCCTTTCAAAATATCAATGCTAAAGAAAGCTATCCCTGCAAAATCACATAGTCTTGTCATGCTCTGTCTTCTTAACACAAATTATTTATCATGCACAACCCCGATGACAAGCCGAGCAATTGGTTCATACTTCTTAACGCGCTTTAGCCCTTTTCAACCCTCATGTAACACATGAGCACAAGACATGGATATAGCACTATAGGTGGAATAGAGTATGATGATAGGGGTAAATATAGAGAAGACAAAAAAGTAAGAAAGTCTCACATCGACGCAGCTGACCAACGGGCTATGGAGATGCCCATCAATTGATATCAATGCGAGGAGTAGGGATTGCCATGCAACGAATGCACTGAGAGCTATAAGTGTATGAAAGCTCAAAATGAAAACTAAGTGGGTGTGCATCTTCCTATAATGAAAAATTCCCACTACCATATGAAAGTGACAACATAGGAGACTCTCCATATGAAAAAAATTGTGCTACTTTGAAGCACAAGTGTGGAACTAGCATGCCCTTTCTCTCTTAATTCTTTTTTCCTTTTTCTTTTCTTTCTTTTTTTGTTTTTTATATTTTTTTCTCATTGTCCGGAGTCTCATCCCGACTTGTGGGGGAATCATAGCCTCCATCATCCATTCCTCACTGGGACAATGCTCTAACAATGAAAATTGATGATCATCACACTTCTATTTACTTAAAACTCAATACTACAACTCGATACCTATAACAGAATATGACTCTATATGAATGCCTCTGGCAATACCAGGATGTGCAATGATCTAGCGTAACATGCATAAAAAATGATGAACGGTGGCTAAGCCACAAATACTATGTCAGCTATATGATCATGCAAAGCAATATGACAATGAATTCTCAAGTCATGAAAACGGAAGCGGTGGAAGTTGCATGGCAATATATCTCGGAATGGCTACGGAAAGGCCATAATAGGTAGGTATGGTGGCTGTTTTGAGGAAGATATAATAAGCCTTATGTGTGATAGAGCGTATCATATCACGGGGTTTGGATGCACCTGCAAAGTTTGCACCACATCTCGAGGTGAGAAAGGGCAATGCACGGTACCGTAGAGGCTAGCAAATTGCGGAAAGGTAAGAGGGCGTATAATCCATGGACTCACATTAGTCATAAAGAACTCATATATTTATTGCAAAAGTTTATTAGCCCTCGAAGCAAAGTACTACTACGTATGACCCTAGGGGGATAGATTGGTAGGAAAATACCATCGCTCATCCCCAACCACCACTCATAAGGATGTCAATCAATAATCAATCATGCTCTAACTTCATAGCATAACGAGAGACTATACGTGCATGCTTCAGGACTTACAAACCTTAACACTAATATTCTTACTAACCACAACCATTTACTAGTACCTCCCACATATTCCATCTCTATATCGCAAAACTATTGCAAGGAATCAAACATATCATATTCAGTGATCCTTAAGTTTTATGTAGGAATTTTTATGACTAACCATGCAGATAACCAATTCCTTTGACTCTCTAAATAGATATAAGTGAAGCATGAGAGTTTAATTCTTTCGGAAAAAGACCATGCCCTAATAAATATAAGTGAATCAAAAGAGCATTCTACAAATAACGGTTTTCTATGTGAAGAGAAACAGGCAATCCAAACTTCAAATGATATAAGTGAAGCACATGAAGCATTCTATAAGGCCCTACTCAAAAGATATAAGTAAAGTGCAATGAGCATTCTATAAATCGACCATGGACTATCTCATACCAGCATGGTGCATAAATAAAAATGAAAACTAAACATGAAAGACACTCCAAGATTTACACATATCACGTGAACGAGACGAAGATGAAAACATACCAATACTTGTTGAAGAAAGATGGGATGCCTTCCAGTGCATCCCCAAGCTTAGATGCTTGACTCTCCTTGGATATTTACTTGGGGTGCCTTGGGAATCCCCAAACTTGAGCTCTTTCCTCTCCTCCTCCTCATATCGAGACCTCCTCAATCTTTGATCACTTCATCCACACAAAACTCAACAGACACCTCGTGAGATCCATTAGTATAATAAAGCAAATCACTACTTTAAGTGCCATTGCAAACCAATTCATATTTTGTTTTTGCATTGTAGCTACTGTATTATAACTTCACCATGGCTTATACCACCGGTATAATTGATAGTCTCATCAAAACCAGAAAAACAATGCATCAAAAATAGAATCTACCGTAAACAGGTCAGTCTGTAGTACTCTAAACTCTACCATACTTCTGGTACTCCAAAAAATATGAAAAATTAGGAAAAAAATAAAAAGAATGTATAGAAATACTTTGCAAACAAATTTAGAAGCTTTTGACATTCCAGGCAAAAATGTAAATTCGCGCACTACAACCAAAGTTTCTGTTCCTGCACCGCACATACCAACAAGCAATCTAATCATCCTAAAGGCAAATCTTGGCACATTATTTTTATAATACAATGGATTTGTACAAGGGGATAATTATTTTTGTATGAACTTCCATGAAAAATTCTACATTGTTTCCATGAGCATGAACACAAGTGTTCAAGGTCGACCCTCACTTCTCCAATGCATCACCTTTCAATCACTTCTCTTTCTGAAAAAGTTTTTAGGTTCCCCTCTATTTTTTAAAAACTTTATAAAAGCACTCAACAGAAATAAATGACTCTCTAAAACTTCCGGGTTGTCTCCCTGGCAGCGCTTTCTTTAAAGGCATTAAGTTAGGCATAAAGTGCTCAAGTAATGGATCCACCTGGATCCCAAGGTATATCAAAGCCAAATTTAATTAACAATGATTTTATAATTTAGTAGTGAGCACCAAGCAACATATATCATGCAATGACGAAGTCTAACTCTCTTCCTATGCATCGGCATGTCATACAAGAACAATTCATGCACATAAAGTAAAGGCCAATACATAGTATAAGCAGTTTCTTGCAATTTTATCATGTTGGAAACATAGAGAGGCGGAGATGTAGTTCCTCTCTCATAATAATTGCAAGTAGGAGCAGCAAGCACATGCATATTATATTCATCAAAATCATCATGTGCAAGGGTAGAATGCAACCCATCAATATAATCCTTAATAAGTGCAAACTTCTCTAATATAATGTAGTTTGGAGAATTCAAAAAGATAATAGGACTATCATGTACGGGTGCAATAGCAACAATTTCATTCTTAACATAAGGAACTATAGCAAGTTCATCTCCATAAGCATAATCCATATTGGCATCTTGGCCACAAGCATAGCAGGCATCAAGTTCATCAAAAAGGGATATTTCGAATGAATCAAGTCCATCATCCCAAGATCATGTCATTTTCATCCTTGACCCAATCCAATATTCTCTTTCTAGGGAATATTCCTTTTCTATTAAAGGAATAACCCTTTAAACCATAGGTTGTGAAGCAACCTATCTTTCTTTCACTTTATAAATCCCCAAATAGTTCTCATAAATTATTTGGGTCTTATCTTGCTCAAATATGGCAAACTATTTCATTGCCATGTTCAAAAATAATCCACTAATAATTCTTTTCCTATTCTGCCCTAAATGGCACTTTGTGAAGCAAGTGCTATTTATCTTGGCTTGATTGAATCCAAAATTTTTGGACATCTTTTCATGTCAATATCATGGCCCCATGCCAAAATTCAACTCAAGTTACCTAGTATATATTCCTGAGCAATTTTTCAAAGTTCCTGTCTAAGGGAAGCCTATGTGAAGGAAGTATAAGCTAGGCATATCCAAAGGAGTTGAAATTTTGCAAGGTCCTTTATATGTTCAAATCATCACTCTCCATCAAATTTGAGATCGTGTAACTCATCTATGTGAGCCCAGCTCCAAATCTTGGTTTTTGGTCATATTTTCAGTTTGTGAAGCAACCATATTTTATATTGCTTTATTTAAGCTGCAAATTTACCAGGATATTCTCCTATCCATATAAACTCTCTCCACCAAGTTTTGGCCCATTTCATTAATCCATTTTCCCTGTGAATTTTTTCCAAAATTAAGTCCAGAGAGATGCTATATGAAGCAAGTGCTAGTTTGGCTAATCCAAATGGCATGAAACTTTTTGAGCATATTTATATCTTTAAATCATTATGACATGCCCATTTTCAGCTCAGTCCAATCCACTGTGTGAGTGCTACTTCATCACCTCTTAATCTGGCCCCTATGGTGGTTTCTATAGCAAGTACCCTCTAAACCCCTCCTCTTAAGCTGATATTTGGTGATCAACATCACCTTAGCATGTGATCATCACCATAAAATCCATTCCTTTGTTCCCAAGCTTGTGTCCCCACTGCACAACACAAACACCTTGCTGTTGCAATGTTTTGGAGCCTCCTACCAATCTTTTCTTTGCCCTTGGACTGAATTATTTCTTTGTTTGGACTGAGGGTAGCAAGGTCCATCCACTGTACATGGTCGTCCTGGCCAGAACACGTTGCTTGCACCAATGCACGCGGTGATCACGCTTGCGTCATGCTAATTGCGAGCTCTGGCTCGTTCCGGCCACTGTTCTCGTCCACTCCCTCGTCGTCTCGACTCCCCGCCATGTCTAGTAGATCACCCGTGATCGACTGCATTGCCTCGTGCCCGGGCCCCCTCCTAGTTCGCCATGAATGTGCCGCTAGCGCTATGCCCATGACGCGTCCGGCTCCTGTCCTCCATTAGAGCTCGGCTTGAGCTTACCCGTGATGCTCTAGAGTCTTCCCCGGGTCTATAAATAGCGTGCTCGAGTCCTTCCGCACCTCACTCACTCCTCCCTCGCCTCATTTGCTCACCGGAGTGCCTCTCCTCGTTGTTTTCTTCCCGGGTCGC
Source organism: Triticum dicoccoides (assembly GCF_002162155.2). NCBI lineage: Eukaryota > Viridiplantae > Streptophyta > Magnoliopsida > Poales > Poaceae > Triticum > Triticum dicoccoides. The sequence continues at coordinate 339,037,465 of NC_041389.1, read as the reverse complement.
CTTGGCCATCGCCGGAGTTTGAGCCCGTCGGGCCAAATCGAGCCTCCCCTCGCCTCCCCTCCCCTCCACCTCTACCATCTTCCCCTCCTCCTAGAGAGACGCCCACCCCCTCCCCCCTCACCAGAGTTGGCCGCAGCACCGAGAACCACCGCCGCCCGAAGCTTCCTGCCACCTCCCATCGCCGCGACCTTCCCTCCTCTCCGCTCCTCCCCGCGCCTTCATTCACCACTGAATGGAGGCGGCGCAACCCCTTGGTCCTGCCGGTGCCCTTGGCTGGATCGGGGATCGCCAGAGCCGGTCGGCCCGTTGGCTGCTTCCCTCCCTTGCCTCGCTTTGTTCCACGGGAGGAACAAAGGCACATGAAAAGGAAGACGATGATCCAGGTCGACCACCCTGCCTGCAGGACCCGCGCGTAAGTGACTTCCCCCTGGGTCCACGTCTTTTAAATGGAGACAGTTTTGGTAGAATACATTTTCTAAGTCAGAAAGCGTATTATGTGTCTATTGCGGCTGAAAATATGCTTTCCTGTGCAGAAAACGCATTTTCCCGATGGCGGCTTCTCTTTTTCAGTCGCCGGCTGAACCCTCTATTTGGTGGATGTTCGTCAGTTAGAGCGGACTTTGTGAGTGTTCTGTCTAACGAACGAATGGCCACAACTTTTTGCTCGTAACTCCGATCAAGGTGAAACCAGCGCCCACTTCTTCGTCTTGTCGAGATCTTTCTGTTGGTAACATTTTCACTAGGTGGTCCCACAGTGAAAATGACCATTTTCCCTTGCTTCTAATCAGCCCCCTCTGAGAGAGAACCGTCCGGCGTTTCATTCCGTGCACTATATAAAAAAGACACATCCGTGACATTTTGGGTCAACCGAAAAAAAACCTGTCATACTTATGACACTTCTATGACAATAATTGTGACAAAACCCGGTATCATCATAGATGTGGTGGGCTCCTACTTTTATGACAAAAAATCATGACAGAAAATGGGCTTTTCATCCTGGGCGGGCCGGAGACGTAGCTGCATGACATTCTTTGGGCCGTCCATGATGGAAAAAACCGTGGTAGAAGCGAGGGCAAGGAAAATTTCAGGGAGTTCCCGGTTACGGTGGGTGGTCGGGGGCCGAGCGATGCGCGTTTCTCTCGTACACGTACGCGTGTTTGTGCAAGGCGTTGGGCTCTAACTGAACCCGAGCGAGGCATCGCCTAACTGAACCCGAGCGATTGCACTACAGGCTACGCGTTACGGAACTCGAGCGAGCGAGCGATTCCTTCGCTACTGTTGCTAACTCAAGCCGATCGATGCTGC
>NC_041389.1:339033420-339035785 GCF_002162155.2 Triticum dicoccoides | reverse complement strand
GATCGATCGAGCCAGTTGGGGCTGGATGACCAGGACCCCGTGGAGGGCTGGATGAACAGGATGACCCCATGGAGGCTTGGATGAACAGTACACGGTGGAGGGGTGGATGAACAGTAGCCCGTGGAGGGGTGGTTGAACAGGAGCCCGTGGAGAGGGGTGGTTGAACAGTAGCCGGTGGAGTAGCGCGCGGTGGAGGCTAGATGAACAGGAGCCCGTGGATGAATAGTCGTAGGTGGAGGATGGAGGAGGTCGACAGTGGATGAACAGTAGCCCGTGGAGGCTGGAGGAGGTCGACGGTGGAGATGAACAATATCCCGTGGAGTCCCATTTTGCGGTACGCATGAAAGGATCGAGAAGAGGTGTGTAGAGGGGGGTGAATAGACTCTAAGTGAGAAAAGTTGCAGTTTTTAATTTCTTTAAGTTGTAGTGGATTTTGGCACAAGTTTCAACATTTCACAGTACATATCAAGCAAGCATGACAAGAGTATATGAGCAGCGGAAAGTAAAGCATGCAATTTGCAAGAATGTAAAGGGATGGGATTGGAGTGTGCAAACGGAATTTGGAGACACGGAGATTTTTCATCCGTGGTTCCGATAGGTGGTGCTATCGTACATCCACGTTGATGGAGACTTCAACCCACAAAGGGTAACGGTTGCGCGAGTCCATAAAGGGATCCACCCACGAAGGGTCCACCAAGAAGCAACCTTGTCTATCCCACCATGGCCGTCGCCCACGAAGGACTTGCCTCACTAGGGTAGATCTTCACAAACTAGGCGATATCCTTGCCCTTACAAACTCCTTGGTTCAACTCCACAATCTTGACGGAGGCTCCAAAGTGACACCTAGCCAATCTAGGCGACACTGCTCTCCAAGAAGTAACAAATGGTGTGTTGATGATGAACTCCTTGCTCTTGTGCTTCAAATGATAGTCTCCCCAACACTCAACTCTCTCTCATAGGATTTGTATTTTGTGGAAAGAAGATTTGAGTGGAAAGCAACTTGGGGAAGGCTAGAGATCAAGATTTATGTGGTAGGAATGGAATATCTTGATCTCAACACAAGTGTAGGTGGTTCTCTTTCAAAAAATGTATGTTGGAAGTGTAGGCATGTTCTGATGGCTCTCTTCACGAATGAAGAGTGGGTGGAGGGGTATATATAGCCTCCACACAAAATCTAACCGTTACACACAACTTACCAAACTCGGTGGGACCGAATCATGAAACTCAGTCAGACCGATTTAGTAAATAATGCGACCGTTAGGAATTTTGGTGGGACCGACATGTCAACTCGGTAGGACCGATATGGTTATGGTTAGGGCATAACGTAATCTCGGTGAGACCGATTACACAAACTCGGTGAGACCGATTCTGGTAATAGACACATAGAGAGTTGGCCAGGCAAACTCGGTGGGACCTATTCACTCATCTCGGTTGGACCAAAATGTTACAAAAGGGAAACAGTGAGTTTGCATTGCAATCTCGGTGGGACCAATCGCTTATCTCGGTTTGATCGAAACGTCACGAAGGGAAACAGAGAGATTACAATCCCATCTCGGTGAGACCGAAAAGACTAGGGTTTCTGGCAGTGGCTATGTCAACGAACTCGGTGACCCCGGATAGAAAGATTCGGTAGGGCCGAGTTTGACTTTTGGTTTGGGACATATGTGGATGTGAGAAAATGGTTGAGGGCTTTGGAGCATATCACTAAGTACTTTGAGCAAGCAAGCCATTAAGCAACACCTCATCCCCTCTTAATAGTATTGGCTTTCCTATGGACTCAATGTGATCTTGGATCACTAAAAGTAAAATGTAGAGTCTTGAGCTTTGAGCTTGAGCCAATCCTTTGCACTACAAAAAAAAGACACATCCGTGACATTTTGGGCCGAACAATTTTTTTTTCTGTCATACATATGACACTTCTATGACGATAATTATGACAAAACCCTGTATCATCATAGATGTGGTGGGCTCCTACTTCTATGACAAAAAATCATGACAGAAAATGGGCTTTTCGTCCTGGGCGGGCCGGAGACGCAGCTGCATGACATTCTTTGGGCCGTCCATGACGGAAAAAACCATGGTAGAAGCGAGGGCGAGGAAAATTTCGGGGAGTTCCCGGATACGGTGGGAGGTCGGGGCCGAGCAATGCGCGTTTCTCTCATACACGTATGCGCGTGTGTGTGAGGTGTTGGCTCTAACTGAACCCGTGCGAGGCATTGGGCTCTAACTGAACCGAGCGATTGCACTACAGGCTACGTGTTACTGAACTCGAGCGATTGATCGATGGCTGTTAACTGAAACCGATCGAGCAATTCCTTCGCTACTGCTGCTAACTAAAGCTGATCGATTCTGCCTCTCTGGATGA
>NC_041389.1:339014172-339033103 GCF_002162155.2 Triticum dicoccoides | reverse complement strand
GAACAGGACCCGGTGGTGTGGAGGGCTGGACGAACAGGAGGACCCCGTGATGGGCTGGATGAACAGTAGACAGTGGAGGGGTGCCCATGGAGGGGTGATTGAACAGTAGCCGGTGGAGTAGCGCGCGGTGGAGGCTGGATGAACAGGAGCCCGTGGAGGCTGGAGGAGGTCGACGGTAGCCCGTGGAGGCTGGAGGAGGTCGACGGTGGAGATGAACAGTATCCCGTGGAGTCCCGTTTTGCAGTACGCCACACCCCTCCCGATGAACAGGACCCCCGTTTCAACCGTAGCGCTCCAACACAAGTCTGTTTCATCCGTTTTGCGGTACGCCACACCCCTCCTGATCAACAGGACCCCCGTTTTGACCGTGGTGCTCCAACACAAGTCCGTTTCGTCCGTTTTGCGGTACGCCACACCCCTCCCGATTCACAGGACCCCCGTTTCGACCGTAGGAGGTCCGTTTCCTCCGTTTAGCGGTACGCCAGACCCCTCCCAATGAACAGGATTCCGTTTCGAACGTGGCCGGTCGAACACAAGGCCGTTTCCTCCGTTCTGCGGTACGCCAGGCCTCGTTTCCATCGCCTGTTCCATCCAAGCCCTCCCGATGAACACGACGACGCATTCTGTTCCAACCCAGCCAGTTGACTCCCCATGAACATGACGACGACGCTGTTTCTCCGTTCCAACCCAGCCATGTACACGAGCCCTGGGCGTACGTATGCGCGAGTAGGCGTTCGAGACCCCGCCCGTATGTACACATACATGGTCGTATTTTCTTTCTTGCACACTGGCCGCTGTACGTACGTGTACATGCTACATGCGCGCCTCTACTACGACACGTATGCGCCTCTACTACGACACATGCGCGCCTCTACATCGACCAGTATATATGTACGTACACATTCGCGACCAGAATGACAATGCTACGTACGCTTCGACCAGGTGGGTCCCGACTGTCAGGCACTTCCTTGTGTGCAAAGATGTAGCTGGTGGGTCCCAGTAGTTAGGGGGGCGAATCGTTTTTATTTCGGACGCACTTCCTTGCGTGCGAAGATGTAGCTGGTGGGTCCCAGCAGTAAGGGGGGAGAATCGTTTTTTTGCCCGGACGCACTTCCATGCGTGCGAAGGTGTAGCTGGTGGGTCCCAGCAGTCGGGGGGAAACGTTTTTTTTCACGAAATGCAGTGGCCCATCCGGTGGGTCCCTGCTGTCAGGTGGAGGAATAATTATTTTGCGCGTAATAAGGAGGCACTTCCTTGCGGCCGCCATGGACCCAACTATCAGCCTCTCCACGCACAATACTCTTCCGATGAAAGTCGGTCATTGACCACATTGACCACGCCGCGCTGAGAGCACCACGGCAGTGGACGACGGTGAGGCCTAGGAAGGGGATGACGCGGAGCCGGGGAAGATGCAGCAATGGATGCCCACGCGAAGAGGAGTACGAGGGTTCACTGGTTCGGCTGCGGTGTGAGGCTGTCGTCGCCGCAGAATAAGAGGGGGTGTGGTGAGTAGAGGGATGGCCTGGCCAGTGGTGGGTGTAATAGGGGACGGTGAGGCCTCCGCGGCATCACAGCCTACCACGGGAGGCAGGGGCATGTGGCACGACCGGCGCTGCTTTGGGCAGCTGGAGCACGAAGACCAGAGGTTGAAGAAGCACTACGGCTATTAGATGGACATCGTATAGTCACTAGAGCTAGAATCATTCATATTGACTAAGTTGACAAAGCCCTCCGTCCCGTAAACTTAGTAGGCCCACAAGTCAGCCTCCCACCAAGGTGAGTCCCAGCTAGCAGGGGAGTATTCATTTTTTATGCATAATAAGGAGGCATTTCCGGTGGGTCCGAGCTGACAGCGGGGGGAATGTTTTTTTTCGCAAAATACAATGGCCCTTCCAGTGGGTCCCAGCTATCAGGTGGAGGAATCATTATTTTGCGCGTAATAAGGAGGCATTTCCCTGTGTGGGCCCCTACTATCAGCCTCTTCCGATGGCTGTTGTTTGTTGACCATGTTGACCTCTGTCGGATTTCGGGTTCCGGCAGACCCTTGAGGTTCGAACACTGGGGTGCGCGTGGAGATCACACCCTCGGCCTACCCATGTTTCACCGCCTCGCTAGGATCTAAACTACTCGAAGAACAACACAAGTGACACAAGATTTATACTGGTTCAGGCCACCATTGTGGTGTAATACCCTACTCCAGTTTGTGGTGTGTGGATTCCCTCTGGGGCTGATGAGGAATAGTACAAGGGAAGAATAGCCTCACGAGGGTCTGTTCTTGGTTGGTGCGATGAACTGCTAGGAGGGTTCAGTCGCCTCTCTCTCTCTGTCTTGGGTGTGGATCCAATCTGATCCAGATGCCCCTACCTTGTGGGTGGCTAGTCCTATTTATAGGCGAAGGCCCCGGGCCTCTTCCCAAATATTGAGCGGGAAGGGTGCCAACAATTGGCCAATTTGAAGGGGAACATCTAGTATACTCATCCTGACTAAAGTTGGTCATCCCTTGCCAAAAGACCCTGACGATGACACTGGCTTGGGCTCCACGATGACCTCCGTTCTGCCGTCCTGCTGGTCTTGGTCTTGTTGCACCGAAATGGTTGCCTTTGCTTGATACCCTTTCCTGCGCTTGCCCCTTTGCACCAAAGGGGAAACAAGGACTCTACACAGGCCAGCGCCCGCCTGGCGCCCGCCTGCGCCCTGGTCGTCATGGCTTGCGTCACGGGCACCTCGTGAGGTACCCCGCCTTGATCTCTCCGTCTCCTCGTGAGCCAGCCTGACGAGGCCGTGCCTGAGGAAGCCTCCTGTCGTCTGCCCCGCGAGGCTTGGCCCATCGCGAGGGTCTTGAGCACGTGTTGATGAAGATGGGCCGTACTGGGCCACTCCTTAAGCCACGCCACAGGCTGCAGGCAGTTAAGTCTGGGTACCCCCGTTCCCAGAACGCCGACAGTAGCCTCCGGGCCCAAGGCGCGCTTGGACTTGGCTTAGCAGAGAAGCGAAGAGGCGAGTGCGAAGCGCCGGGGGCCCCAATAGCCTGCGGCCTTGGGCGCCGCGTGGTGGTTGATTGGACGTGGGCGTCCTGGCTCCCCCACGACACCTCGGTGGCTGCACGATTTGACAAGTCCCTGCATGCAAAACAGGTCATGATTACCTGTGATCGTGGAGGTCGACGGTTGGCCTCCCTAGGCTATATGTATGGAGCGGCGCGAGCCCCTTTGGTTTATCCCTCCTTGCTACTCCCTGCCTTCTTCTCGGCCGCTCGCCGTCCCCATGGCTTCGCCGAAGACGTTCTCGGCCGCGGAGAAAGGGAAGGCTCGCAAGGAAGGGCCCGACTCCCCTCCGACCAAGCACGGTCGGGGACGCCCTCGTAAGCACCCCGCTGCCCCTGCTGCGGCTTCCCGGGGCCGTGGAAGCAGCCCTCTGCGCAGCGGTGGGTGTCCGACTGCTGTTGAGAGGTATGCTAGGGCTGCGCGACCCCCAAGGCCGCGCTTCCGCTCGGCGGAGGTGCTGCCGGAGTTCGTCGTGTGGTTGGCTGACCCGACCGACACCTGGCTCCAACTTCCTCGTTTCTTCATAGGTGAGTTTCCGGCTGGTGCCCCCGGCGGCCTTTGGCTTCAGGCAGATGGTTGCTGCAGCAGGTCCTCTTGGGCTACCTTGGAGGTCTCCACCACCGGGGAGGCAGCCTTGACCCGCGGCTGGCAGACATTCGCCCGCGCGCGCGGCCTGCACCGACGTCGCACTCTGCACTTCAAGTTCGACGGCAACGCCACCCTCTACGTGAGGGTATTCGGGGAAGACGGCCGTCGTGCCGGATGCTGTCCCGAAGACGATGACCGCGGTCGTGCGCCCAGCCCCAGCGTTGGTCGGGGTGAATGGGGCGGAGGGCGCACGGGCAGCGGGGCCCGAGATCCGCCAAGCTCCGGCGACTCTCCTTCGGGTAGCAGCTCCTCCAGCGGTAGCCGCGACCAGTCCCCTCGTCGTCTCCCTCGTCTGGGAGAGGGCAGCGGGTCGGCCCGCCGCTGCGCCCCAGTGAAGCGGGAGGCGGAATCCAGCTGAGCTTCGGAGGCAGTACGAGCCTTCGCTGAGGGCCGGCGCCGAGCATGTTGTCCCCCCTTTTGCTTTCCTTTTTCTCCTGTGCGAAAAGAATGTAATCCGTTGCCCCGCGGGGCATGCTGAACAGTTGCTGTTTTAATTTGTGCGTTGTTTCTACTGCTTATGTGCTATGTCTTCATTCTGTGTGCTTATGCGTGAAAACCACTTATCTTGAGGGGGGCTTGTCGCGGTCCTCGCCTCCCGAGGCCAGTGTCTCATCCTACGCCTTGTGTCCTGCAGAGTTTAGTCAACAGGGGTAGTCCCTAGCCTTGGTAGTGAGGGGAACCAACCCAAACCCCGTGATCGTGTCGTGATGCCCGTGGGGCATGGACTGGGAGGGGTGCTCCCGCAGCGGACTCGAACAGGGAAGTTCCAAATTGCTGGGCAAAAAATACTCGCGAGGGTGCCCACGCTCCCCCCTCGCGAGGCTTTGCGCGGGAGAAACCGAAACGAACAAGTAAAACGGTAAAGTCATGAGCTCGAAACGACAATAGCTTTGGAAAAACTTCAAATGGGAACAAACATGACAACTGCGGAAAGCAAATGAAAGAGGCCGCGTCTGGCACCTAATCAAGTCTTTGACGTCTTCTCACCAGCACAGAGCTAAGTGTTGCCACTGGGAATGGGCGGGAGCCCCCGAGGCCCGAGGGCGGCACTCCGGAGACTCCGGGGCGTGTACCGCCCCACTCATTACTACGGGCGGCGAGCTTCACAGGCGTTTGCCTTCTTCACAGGCACCGGGCCTTTTTCAAAACACAACAACTTCACAGGCTTTTGCCTTCTTCACAGGCACCGGGCCTTTTTCAAAACACAGCAGCTTCACAGGCATTCGCCTTCTTCATAGGCACCGGGCCTTTTTCAAAACACATCAGCTTCACAGGCATTCACCTTCTTCACAGGTACCGGGCCTTTTTCAAAACACAGCAGCTTCATAGGCACCGGGCCTTTTTCAAAACACAACAACTTCACAGGCATTCACCTTCTTCACAGGCACCGGGCCTTTTTCAGGGGTAAAATCTTCGGAGGTGTTGGATGTTCCACGCGTTTTGGATGGGCACTCCCTCCTGGGTCTCCAAGCATGCAGAGTCGGGCCTGGAAACATGAACAACCTTGAACGGGCCCTCCCACATGGGAGAGAGCTTATGCAGCCCCTCCCTAGAGAGAACCCATCTGAGCACGAGGTCCCCTACCTCGAGAGTCCTGGGGCGGATGTTGCGGCAGTGGTATCACCGTAGTGCTTGTTGGTACCTTGCTGCCCGCAGGGCGGCTTCTCGGCAATGCTCCTCCCCCAGCAAGAGGTCCGTCCCCCGCATGGCATCCTGCTGCGCTTCGTCGAACGCCAGGACCCGCGCGGAATGACGTCTGACCTCGTGAGGGAGAACGGCTTCAGCTCCATAAACCAGGAAGAAAAGGGTCTCGCCAGTCGGCTTGGTGGCGGTCGTGCGGATTGACCACAGCATGGACTGGAGCTCATCGTACCAGCCCCTGCCGCAGGCTTCCAGCTTCTTCTTGAAGGTTCTGGTCTTGAGGCCCCTTAGGACCTTTGCGTTGGCTCGCTTGGCCTGACCGTTGCTGCGCGGGTGCGCCACCGAAGCGTAGCATATCTGCGTTCCAAGGTTAGCACAGTATGTTTTGAAGAGGTTACTAGTGAATTGCGAACCGTTGTCGGTGATGAGGCGGTTCGGCACCCCGAATCTGCTCACAAGGCCCTTGATGAACTTGACCGCAGAGCCTGCGGGGATGGTGCGGACAGCTTCCACCTCAGCCCACTTGGTGAACTTGTCCATGACAACGTAGAGTAGCGGTAGCCCCCTGACGCCCGAGGGAACGGGCCCAGGATATCCAGTCCCATACTGCGAAGGGCCACGAGAGGGGTATAGTCTACAGACCTCCCGCCGGCTGATGAATCTGCTTGGCATGGAACTGACAGGCCTCGCAAGCTTTCACCAGTTCCACAGTGTCATTGAGTGCCGTGGGCCAATAGAAACCGCTGCGGAATGCCTTACCGATGAGGGTTCGTGACGACGAGTGGTGCCCACAGTCGCCACCGTGTATGTCTGCCAGAGCTCCTTCCCCTGTTCCCTGGAAATGCAACATAGGGACACATCATTCGGTCGCCTTCGGTAGAGCTCCCCATCCTTAAGGCAGTACGCTGTGGCCTGCCGTGCCACACGCTCCGCCTCCTCCTCCTTATCTGGCAACGTGCCTCGTGTTAGGTAATTCCTGAGCTCCGTAATCCCGCACCCCTCCTGAGGTTCCAATGCCAGGAGCAGGCGCGCTCCTGATGTCGGGCCGTAGACCGGGGCTCCCGAGGCAGGCGGCTGGGGGAGCTCCCCCCGAGGCTGCACCGTGCTTGACAGTGTTGGCGTCACCGAGGGCTTGAAGAGCCGCACCTCAAAGATGCCGGGCTCCTGAGGTAGCCGCCTGGATGCCCTTTTGGCGATGTCATCAGCCTCTTGATTGGTGCCGCGAGGCACATGCTGCAACTCCAGCCCCCAAAACTGCTTCTCCATCCTGCGGACCTCTGCGAGGTAGGCTTCCATGTGCTCGTCCTTTGGTTCGTATACTTTGTTGGAAAAGTTGACGAGAAGCTGCGAATCACCCTTGATGGTGAGACGCTTCACCCCCAGGGCGACTGCAGTCTTCAGGCCTGCTATCAGGCCTTCGTATTCTGCTATGTTGTTGGAGACCTTTTCCCCGTGCTGGAAACAGAGTTGCATGGCATAGTAGAGCTTGTCTTGAGTGGGAGATACGAGCACCGCACCAGCCCCTGCGCCTTGTCTGGAGAACGCCCCGTCGAACTGCATGACCCATCCGTCCGGTGCCTCGCTCCCTGGGGAGAGCGATCGATCCTCGCCAGCCTCGAGGCCTGGCGCCTCTGCCCATTCCACCACGAAGTCCGCGAGCGCAACCCCTTTGATGACCCTGGTTGTGTTGAATTCTATCTGGAATGCCTGCAGCTTGATGTTCCACTCAGCGACTTTCCTAGGGGTATGCTGAGGCAACCTTGATGGGATGGCCTTGGAAATAGTGCCGTAGCTTGCGCGAGGCCACCAATAGCGCGAGGAGAAGTTTCTGGGGCATGGGGTACCGCGCCCTTGCATCCCGCAACACCGTGCTGACGAAGTACACTTGGTGCTCGACTAGGTTGGGAGTGTTGGCGCCACTAGCATCCTCCAGAGGCTGGGGTGCCTCCTGAGACAGCAGAGCCCCCGGCGACTGGTCGCCCGGGGGAGGGGCCTCTTTTGTTGCGAGTGTGCTTCCCTTCTGTGGCTGGTCCTCCTTGGCTGCAGCCGCGGTCGCTGTGAGGCCCTCTCGGCCCTGCTTTGCTTTAACTCGGACGGTTGCTGCGGCCTTGGTCCTACGCTCCTCCCTAATGTCCACTAGGGCTGCGCTGGCAGAGTAGGGGGTGGCCGCAAGGTAGAGCACCAGGGGCTCCTAAGGGTGCGGAGCCACCATCACCGGGGGGCTGGTCAAGTACCTCTTGAGATCCTGGAACGCCTTGTCGGCCTCCTCAGTCCATTCAAAGGGGCCCTTTTTCTTCATCAGCTTGAAGAAAGGCAGCGCTCGTTCCCCCAGCTTGGAGATGAAACGCCCTAGTGCGGTCACACGCCCGGTGAGCTTCTTCATCTCTCTGAGGGTCTTCGGCGGACTCATGTCCTCGACTGCCTTTACCTTTTCCGGGTTGGCCTCGATGCCCCGGTGGGATACTAGGAAACCCAGGAGCTTGCCCGAGGGGACTCCAAACACACACTTCTCCGGGTTGAGCCGCAGGTCCACCTTGTTAAGTCTCGCGAAGGTTTCCTCCAAGTCCTGTATCAGAGTTTTTACCTCTCGAGACTTCACCACAATGTCATCAACATAAGCCTCCGCATTCCTCCCGAGCCGCCGACCCAAGGCGATGTGCATTAGCCGCTGAAAGGTCGCACCGGCATTGCGCAACCCGAATGGCATGCATGTATAGCAGTAAACCCCGCACGGGGTCAGGAAGGCCGTCTTCTCCACATCTTCTACTGCCATCTTGATATGGTGGTAGCCGGAGAAGGCATCGAGGAAACACAATAGGTCGCATTCGGCGGTGGAGTCGACGATCTGGTCGATGCGAGGAAGCGGGAACGGATCCTGCGGGCAGGCCTTGTTGAGGTTGGTGAAGTCGACACACATGCGTTCCTTTCCCCCTTTTTTCGGCATGACCACAGGGTTAGCCAGCCAGTCTGGGTAGCGGACCTCGTGAATGACCCCCGCCGCTTCCAACTTGCGGGTCTCTTGGACGATGAAAGCTTGCTTCTCAGTGGACTGCCGCCTTTCCTTCTGCTTCACTGGGCGCACGTTGGGGCACACATTGAGGTGATGCTCGATTACGCCCCTCGGAACCCCAGCTAGCTGATCAGGTTCCCACGCGAATACCTTCATGTTCGCGCGCAGGAATTTCACCAAAGCTTCCTCCTGTTCAGGCTCGAGGTTGGCGCCTATGGTGAAGGTGGCACTGGTGGGTCCATCCTCGTCAACCAGTACCTACTTGGTTTCTGCCTTGTCCTGAGTGAATAGTTGCTTCTTCTTGGCTGGTGCAGCTCCCTTGGGCTTAGAGGCGTCCGAGTCGATGGGCCGTGCCACCGCCGCGGCCTTGAAAACGAGCTTGAGTGCTTGCAACGCGTCCCCGGTGTCCCCAGACATGGTGAGGATGCCGCTACTCGCGGGCATCTTCATGAGGTTGTATGCCGGGTGAGTTGCGGCCATGAACCGGGCTAGCACCGGGTAGCCAAGGATGGCGTTGTATGGGAGGCCGATGGGGGCGATGTCGAAGTCGATTAGCTCCGTGCGGAAGTTTTCATAGGTGCCAAAGGTCACTAGAAGGCGGATCTGCCCGAGGGAGCCGAGGTAGCTACCTCCAACGCCCAAGAAGGGCTTGCTGGGATGCAGCCGTTCCAGCGGTACGTGGAGAAGGCTGAAGGCCTCCACTGAGAGCATGCTGAGGCCAGCACCGCCGTCGATGAGGGTCTTGGTGATCGCCACGTTGCAGATGCTGGGTGACGGTGTCCTGGACTAGGGGGTACTCACCACGTCATCTCCCTATCTGTTAGATTGGGCCGAGGACCCCCATGGCTGTATACTCATGGGCCAGTCCGGACAGCTGCCGCATACAAGGAAGAATCCACAAGACTTGGCGATCAAGAAAATGACTCCTCCCCCACCGGCGTATTCGGCTAGGACTCTTGTTATCCTAGGCCTCTCGTGCATTATATAAACCGGGGCCAGGCTAGTCGATAGACATATACAACAATCATATCATAGGCTAGCTTCTAGGGTTTAGCCTCCTTGATCTCGTGGTAGATCTACTCTTGTACTACCCATATCATCAATATCAATCAAGCAGGAGTAGGGTTTTACCTCCATCGAGAGGGCCCGAACCTGGGTAAAAACATCGTGTCCCTTGTCTCCTATTACCATCCGCCTAGACGCACAGTTCGGGACCCCCTACCCGAGATCCGCCGGTTTTGACACCGACATTGGTGCTTTAATTGAGAGTTCCGCTGTGTGTTCAGCAAAAGGTCGATGGCTCGCCTGCAGATCAACTGCGACTTCGGCGTCTTCGTCACCAGCTCGACTGGTCACCTTGGTTCGACCAAGGACTGCGCCCTACCTCCGATTGTCATGTTCGGGTGAGCGCCTTCATCAACATCAACTCCGATCTCTATCAAGATCATGGAAGAATCATCCAGGGAGCCCCGGGGCTCAACGTCAACATTGCCTTCAGGCGACCGTGCTGTTTTTCTGGACAGCGGACTTGTGTCTGCCGCCACCGCCTCCTCAAGTGTCGTTTTAACGATCGCTTCGTTGAATTGTGCGGAATTGAGCCTATAACAACACTGGAAAATTTCATCGAATTCCGATGGAGGAATCTCCGGCAATCCACGATATACCGGAGTCATGTCAAATCTGGATGGGAATCTGGACGAGTTTAGGGCGTGGTGTCCAGCTTCTAGCTCGGACATCCTTTAGAAGATCCAACCGTTGATCGGCTGCGGAATTCCTATATCTACCACCCCTCAAAATTTCAGCTCGATCCGACCGTTCGAACTCCGGGAACCTTCCGATTAGTGCATCACTTTTCGGATCTGTTTTCTGCGCGAAAACAAATCTGACCCGAGTTCGTCTTTTTTATGAACGAGATTTCAGACATCCTTTTTGAAGGAAGTTTTGTATGGGGTATTGTGTTTTGCGAACACATCCCACTAAAATCTTTTGAACATGATCTTCAACATCATGCTGGAGTCAAACCAGTCCGGCAATATTGCTCCACGGCTGCCGACCTGCGCTAGACACGTTGTCACTTTATTGAGCCGCGCTCAACTTCTTCGGATCATCATCTCGGCAAGCCGAACAAGAGTCTGGCATCGCGAAGGATAAATCATCACCAACATAGCCGCCCACGGATTACACGGAGCGGGCACACCTGCATCGCCGCACGGTCACTTCATCAAGCCGGCATCGACCACGTCACGACCTGCATCGGCAGGGCCACACTGTTGCTTTTTCAAGCTGGTGTCCATCACGCCGACCTACTTCGACTCATCGGCTAACACCGAGGCTTCATCACGTTAGCTGGACCGGGGGCTTCATCATCTCTTCATGAACCTACCCCAGAGACTTCGGCGTCGCTGGCCGACCAGCTCCGTCACGTTAGCTGGACCGAGGGCTTTGCCTCGGCGAGCCAACCTTTGCCAGCATCGCCATGTCGTTGCTTTATCGCCCATCGGGCGATAGGTGTGCGGATCGAGTCCCAATTTTGGGAATCACCTTTCTTCGGATTGCCACAACAAATAAGCCAGGTGCTATTAATCCTAATATTTTTTGCTTGTTTGGGTTCATTTTTCCCAACGAATTCTTACTCTGGTTTGTCCATCATATGTACGCAGGTCTATCAGATGGTGGCCGCATTAACGACAGTCGCATGGTGGTCCGGTCAGTTTCCGTACATAGTCCGGCGAACGCCGCATCTGGAACTCGATCCGACCTATGAATTTAGGCCTTGCCATGCCTTTACCACATCACGCCGCCGCCCTGCATCGACATTGACTTCGGCGCCAGGCCATATTTCTTTTATTAATCACTTTTGCATAAATTACTTGTTATGCAATGATTTTTTTATTATTATTACTATTATCTCCGGTTTGCACTATTTTTTGTGCACAAAAAAATGATCTAGCCGGACTATATCATTTGGCGTCACCTCGGCTGGACGGGGGGCTTTGTCAACACTTCATTACCCCATGCCTGCGACTTCGGCATCACCCTGCCGTCCTGCATTAACCGTGCTATGTCACCACTTCAGAGTGCCGAGCTCTTTACTCCGCCACCTCGGGACCGGCTTGGGGGATGGAACCTTGTCCCGCATCAAGCTCGGACCGCGTCATCAATACCGAACACATTAACCAGCTAAGTTGCCTTCATGGTCAAAGTTTTAAATCTTTAACTTGTGTTCGGCTCGACCAAGCATTATACTTTTTGGAAAAAAGTTGCTTGTAAAAATTTCCTTGTCCAAACTTTGTTTGTGATGCGCAAATTCAAATACCCCGTTTACTTGGGGGCTTCCTTCATGAAGCTTTTTCCTCTTGCATATGATTATACTTGTACGGCTTCGTTCCTTGTTCGTGTATTACGCCACAATATGCACCATATTGACTTAAGCGATTTGCAAGCTGGGTTGCCTTGCTCCTGTGTTTACCCCTACGTTCCTGATTGTTCGGCTAGGGAGTAAAGGGAGCACCTCTGCGGTTGTCACGATCGGGTCACCCGAGCCGGACCTCAGACTGGGTGAAGCCGAAAGCTAGCGCTCTTACTGTTTTCAATGATGGTCGGCACAAAACGGAAGTCATGAGTACAAAAAATCTATTGCACAAGTCTCATAATAACAATGAGCACCGAAGAAAGGTATCGGTGGGGGTACTATTTTCTTCGAAGATGCTTCTTACACTTCGCAGTAATATAGCATAAGTTCCCTGAGCGTGCTTTGTCTGTTACAGCCTTATGGCCTGATTGCCTGGTTATTGGAAACACCGTCGATATTCTCGACAGATGGAGTACATAACACTTTTTGGCCCTTGACCGAAGAGGGAGAAGCCGACGGTCGGTTAAGACGCGTTTAAAGTTCGGTTGAACATAGATATGATATAAGTACTTGGTACATGCAATCATTCTTTTACCTAAGTCACTTGGGGGCTCTTAAATTTATATGAGTCGTTTTATGATAAGTGCTATTCTTCTTAGTCGTTGCAAAGTTTTATTATTATTATTACTACTTATCACTCCTTTTCTCGACACGAGTGTGCCGTCACTAGCCGGGGAGCCTAATTTCTCTCTCAAAACCGCTAGAGTTTAGTTTTCTAAACTGGCCTAATGAGAAGCACTCCGCCTTCGGGATGGGAGACTGAAGCCGTAGGTTGACCCGCTTGAAGTCTTGAGATAGGATGTGTCATGTTAAAGCACGGCAGAAGCACTTTTTTTCTAAAGTCGAATTTTCGGATTGGCACCGAACACTTGATCTTGTTCGGACGTCATGTTTTTACTGACGTTTTTTGGTTTTCCAAGCTTTTGGCACTTTCAAACTATTTGTGTGTTTTCAGCACAAGTCTCGCGGTGCAACGCCGGATACCTTTAGAAATTCGGCAAAAACATTCTCGGATATTGCTATATATGCATCAGTTTCGAATTGTGTCTTCGGTCAATAGTTGGGTTGCCCGGCTCCCGCGCTTGCCTCCTATGTTCTGCTTTGTTCGGCTAGGTGTGCAAAGGGAGAACCACTACGATTGTGCTTCCAGCTCGCATGGTCAAGCACCTCAGTGGAGAAAGCCGAAAACTGACTGTCACAATAGGTGTAAACTGGTCAGCGATCCGATGACTATATTAAATGACGGACCATTCATAACATTGGCCGAAGTGTTTCCGGCTTGACCTCGACTGTCGCCGAACACTACGGGGGGCTAGTAACTGGCCTCCCAAACTAAATCCTCAATATTTTGCTCTTACATTAGAGCTGAGGTTTCATGATCATCCTTAGCATGCCAACCCAAAGAAAGGAACTGATAGCGGAACTATTTTCTTTGGAAGACATTTCTTCTGTTAAAACAGTAATATAACATATCTCTCTGCGTACCTTTGTTTATAAAACATTATGGCCAGATTGCCTTGTTTGTCATAAATCTTTGCCCTCATAAAGGCTTTATAAAGTAGGACAAACACTCCTCGGCTACTGGCCGAGGAGGTTGAAGCCGATGGTCGGTCAACAAAGTTTTGTACAATGCAGATCCGAGCATTAATGACATAAAGTACTTGGATACATTGAGTCATTACACATAATTTGTGATTTTACTATGGATATCGATCCTTAATTCGCCCACCCGTGCCCGCATTAAGGCTCGGGGGCTACTGGGCTTCGGGCTTATTATTTACAAATATTAAAGGGGCACATCGATCCCCTGATCTGGTGTTGCCACCCGACTAGTGTCTCGGGGGCTACTGCATTGCCTGTCCAATGCAGAAAATTTTAAGTGTAATACAGTCTCTGAGGAGATGTTGATCCTCAGGTTGGTCGGCCGCACCCAACCCAAGTCTCGAGGACTGAGCACGCCGCTTTTTGTGTCCCGAAGTATTCTGCCGAGCTAGGACTTGATCCTCAGACCGATTTTGCAAATCAACCTGAGTCTCAGTGGTTACTGGGATCAGCGGTCTTATGTCATCCTTCAGGTGCATCTCGGGTTTTAGACCGATACACACCTTGAGGGCTACTGGCTATATATCTCGTCAGAGAATAAATTGCGTCAATAAAAAACATTGACCAAAAATCAGCCCATGACCGAGGTGCTTAACCACCTCGGAAGCAGTTCGGCATATAGCTCGGATGCAAGTGGCTGGCTCCTTAGAGGGCATTTCCGGCATTAAGCTCGGCTAAAACTCCTTCAAACTTCTTTGAGCCAAGGTGATTTACGACACCTCAGATACAGTCCGGCGTTAGAGCTCGGATACAGTCCGACGTTGGAGCTCAGATACATAGTTCGGCGTTAGAGCTGGGAAGCAGTCCGACATTGGTGCTCGGCTGCAAAAGATACCTCGAATGCAGTCCGGCGTTGGAGCTCGGACGCAAGAGGATGTTGCCGCCCAGGAACAACTTCAAACCCGAGGTGTGGCATAAAAATAAAAGGCATTGATAAATGACGGAAACTTAAAGGGGCTCCTCGGATACCCGACGTGTAAAGTCGTCGAATGCATTTCGGCGATCCTCAAGATCGAAGATGGGAAGATTTGTTGAACCAGTTTTCAAGACCGGCGACTGAAGATGAAGAACGGTTCGTAAGAATCGAGGAGCGTCCCTAAACTTGAAGGCCGGTTCAGGGGGCTACTGACGGTGTCCTGGACTAGGGGGTACTCACCACGTCATCTCCCTATCTGTTAGATTGGGCCGAGGACCCCCATGGCCGTATAATCATGGGCCAGTCTGGACAGCTTCCGCATACAAGGAAGAATCCACAAGACTTGGCGATCAAGACAAGGACTCCTCCCCCCTGGCGTATTCGGCTAGGACTCTTGTTATCCTAGGCCTCTAGTGCATTATATAAACCGGGGCCAGGCTAGTCGATAGACATATACAACAATCATACCATAAGCTAGCTTCTAGGGTTTAGCCTCCTTGATCTCGTGGTAGATCTACTCTTGTACTACCCATATCATCAATATCAATCAAGTAGGAGTAGGGTTTTACCTCCATCGAGAGGGCCCGAACCTGGGTAAAAACATCGTGTCCCTTGTCTCCTGTTACCATCCGCCTAGACGCACAGTTCGGGACCCCCTAGCCGAGATCCGCCGGTTTTGACACCGACAGTGGGGGTGCATAACATTGGGAGCGCGCCCGAGCAGGCCGAGTTGGAGGGGTGATCATCTGAGCTGAAGGCCAGATCGGCTTTAGGTGCCGCCCAACCTGGAGGCGCCCCGCGCGGCACAAGGGCGGCACCGATCTGGCGGACGAATGGCTTGATGTGGTGGCCGAAGGTGGTGCCTGCGATCCGCCCAGGAGGGATGCGACAACAGGGGGCTCCGGCGCATCATGATGGGCGAGGAAGAGGTCGTGCAACTCCTCCCAGGAGGCCATAGAAGCCGCCGGCAGGTGGAGCAGCCACATGCGCGGGACGCTGGTGAGGGCCATGGGCAGCCAGTTGGCCATGACCCTGTCATTGCCTCTAGCCTTGAGGACGGCTTCTTCATATGCTAGCAGGAAGGCCAGCGGATCGGCTGCGCCGTCATAGCACGGCGGCATGCCCGACTGTAACTTGTTCGGTCACTGTACCTATCACAAGGCGGGGGCCGGGGCTCGAAGCCCCCTGGTTCCCGCGCCGGCATCGACAGCCGGAGCGGGTGGTGCGTTGGCCGCCATGAGGGCGGAGCGCGGTGCTGATGGAGAATGGGTCGACGGAAGGGAGAGCTCCGGCGCACCCCTACCTGGCGCACCAAATGTCGGATTTCGGGTTCCGGCAGACCCTTGAGGTTCGAACACTGGGGTGCGTGCGGAGATCACACCCTCGGCCTACCCATGTTTCACCGCCTCGCTAGGATATAAACTACTCGAAGAACAACACAAGTGACACAAGATTTATACTGGTTCAGGCCACCATTGTGGTGTAATACCCTACTCCAGTTTGTGGTGTGTGGATTGCCTCTGGGGCTGATGAGGAACAGTACAAGGGAAGAATAGCCTCGCGAGGGTCTGTTCTTGGTTGGTGCGATGAACTGATAGGAGGGTTCAGTCGCCTCTCTCTCTCTCTGTCTTGGGTGTGGATCCAATCTAATCCAGATGCCCCTACCTTATGGGTGGCTAGTCCTATTTATAGCCGAAGGCCCCAGGCCTCTTCCCAAATATTGAGCGCGAAGGGCGCCAACAATTGGCCAATTTCAAGGGGAACATCTTGTACACTCATCCTGACTAAAGTTGGTCATCGCCTGCCAAAAGACCCTGACGATGACACTGGCTTGGGCTCCACGATGACCTCTGTTCTGCCGTCCTGCTGGTCTTGGTCTTGTTGCACCAAAATGGTTGCCTTCGCTTGATACCCTTTCCTGCGCTTGATCCTTTGCACCAAAGGGGAAACAAGGACTCTGCACAGGCCGGCGCCCGCCTGTGCCCTGGTCGTCATGGCTTGCATCACGGGCACCTCGTGAGGTGTTGGGGATATACATAACAGGTAGGCCCATGAAGGGTCGAAATATCATGAAGCATGGGGTCCACACAACATGTGGGTCCAGGTCAATTTCATACAGACACACCATCCACTCGACCAAGCAACATACCATCCACTCAGATGACAGTTCACCACTCGACCGTACGACTCACTTGGATATACGAAGACCAGCAGGCAGCAAAGCAGTCGGCATCTTTCTAATAGTGAGGGCTTAATAGTGGGCTGGCATTATGACATTCATACCCCACTTTGTAACATAGGAGGTGAGGGGGTGGCGCACTCTATATAAGCCACCCCCACCACTAGACCAAGGGGGGTCTCTTCGGGGGCTCTTTTCTTCCACCTCTCTCTCTTTTCACTATGAGTCTCAGGACTTAGCTCAGGCATGGGGATCCGTTCCTCTCTTCCACTCACACACATTGTAATCTCCGGATATATACTCAGATAAAACAAAGCCTCTCCGGAGCACGAGACGTAGGTTGTTATCTCCACCGTGAGAGGCCCGAACTCGCTAAAACCACCGTGTCACCCATATGCATCTCAATAGATCATGCTCCGTTATACTACCCCTATTCTACTGTCAGACTTAGAACCACGACAGTTGGCGCCCACCTTGGGGCCTGGCGTCTATCGAGCCATGGTGCAAATGGTTTTTTCTTCAATCTTCGGCAGCGGATCAACTACCATCACCAGATAAACTGGCTGCTGGGGTTCAGGTCATTGCGCCATTCGTACAAACAAAAGGATCAGGGAGTTGCTCATTTCAACTTGTCCTCTTTACAATCAAAGATTGCAATGATCTAACTACGGTTTGTTCTCTTTCTGTATGCACGCGAGCTCATACAAAAGGACACCTCCCTTTCTTCCGCTTGGCGGCTCGGCTCCCGGACGATGAAGCATCGTCATCCGCTCGCCATCTTCTGGTGTACTCATGGGTGATGCCATCGTCGAGCGTGCACACACGCACCGCCGCTAATGCTCGGCCTGGTTCCGCGACTGGTTGAACGCGTCTACTGCTGGTCCGGTCGACCCGGCTCCTCAGTGAAATACAGCAACCAACGCTCGCGCTGGCCTCGCCCTTGGCTGCGCCGGCCCGCGACTGGACTACGACCAGCTGCTCATCCTCCTCATCGCCACCTCTCGGCCGCCGTCTGGTTCCGACCAAACCGGCCGTCATCATCGTTTCCAACCTCGTCGTTGAGCCACACGCATGACCGTCGTCGCCGTTCACCTCGCCGTCGGCTTCGGCCTCGCGTTCTTGGCTGCTCGCCGGCGACCTCCGCGGTGGCGGCGCAGGCGCGCATCGCTGTTACCTCCGGTGCCATTCGCCTGCGACGGTCTCTGACTCTGTGTGGTGGAGGCGCGCTGCGGCGGGGACCTTCAAAGCAGCCTCGACCCTCAAGCGACGATCGTGCGGGATTGAGGGAATAAACATCTCGTAAGTGCAGGCATAACGTATGCCATTTAATGAGTGATAACTGCATGCAGGAAAAAAGGAACGGAAGGACAACTCCCACATGTACGCAGGTAACGCGGCTCCACCGGCAATCATTAAGAGCATGCCTAAATAACGTCGGTCTCATAATTCCGTCAAGCATGGACCGATCGCTTCGTTGAGGTAATCGCCTTATTAACCGCTCAATTGACGGGAGTTACTAACGCCACTTAATTGCTGCGGCCAGAACCAGGCCATTTCCACAGCTTCCACAGATTCCGCGCCAGTCAATTCATGCATGCATGCATGCATGACTAGCCAGCCTTCAACTTCATGGCCGTATTTGCTAGTGCTAACTTGCAGGGTCACCCGATGGATCTTCAATCGGATAGCTGCGAACCAGATTCGATCAGAGTTCGGACCGATGAATCCACTCGGACGCAGACCCAAATTCACTCGGCAACGGACCCAAATTCACTCGGACGCCCCGCGCATCGCCACTCCGCGAGACGCGTCTAATTCACTCGGACGCTCCGCGAGTCGCCACTCCGCGGGACGCATCTACTTCATTCGGACGCTCCGCGCGTCGCCACTGTGCGGCACGCGTCTCTACTTCACCAGGACGCCCCGCGCATCGTCACTCCGGGTCACGCGTCTACATCATCCGGACGCTCCGCGCGTCGCCACTCTGCGGGACGCGTCTACGTCACTCGGACGCCTCGCTCGTCGTCAGTCAATTCATGCATGCATGCATGCATGACTAGCCAGCCTTCAACTTCATGGCCGTATTTGCTAGTGCTAACTTGCAGGGTCACCCGATGGATCTTCAATCGGATAGCTGCGAACCAGATTCGATCAGAGTTCAGACCAATGAATCCACTCGGACGCAGACCCAAATTCACTCGGCAACGGATCCAAATTCACTCGGACGCCCCGCGCATCGCCACTCCGCGGGACGCGTCTAATTCACTCGGACGCTCCGCGAGTCGCCACTCTGCGGGACGCATCTACTTCATTCGGACGCTCCGCGCGTCGCCACTGTGCGGCACGCGTCTCTACTTCACCAGGACGCCCCGCGCATCGTCACTCCGGGTCACGCGTCTACATCATCCGGACGCTCCGCGCGTCGCCACTCTGCGGGACGCGTCTACGTCACTCGGACGCCTCGCTCGTCGTCACTACG
>NC_041389.1:339012619-339013381 GCF_002162155.2 Triticum dicoccoides | reverse complement strand
CGCCACTGTGCGGCACGCGTCTCTACTTCACCAGGACGCCCCGCGCATCGTCACTCCGGGTCACGCGTCTACATCATCCGGACGCTCCGCGCGTCGCCACTCTGCGGGACGCGTCTACGTCACTCGGACGCCTCGCTCGTCGTCACTATGGCACGAACCTCTACTTCACCAGGATGCCCCGTGCATCGTCACTCCGCGGCACACGTCTACATCATCCGGACGCTCCGCGCGTCGCCACTCTGCGGGACGCGTCTACGTCACTCGGACGCCTCGCATCGGTTGGTCACCTCATCACCACTCGACCGCTCCGGGCCTCGTCAATCGGTTGGTCACCTCATCACCACTCGGTAACCCCGCGACACAGTTTTTACAATCTCATAAATAATTGTTATTATTTTTATATGCTCTCAATCCCCCCAGTGGGTGACTTAGTTGCGAATCCGTCTCGCCTAAGTTTAAAAAATCCTACCGAGTGGAGAGCAACCCTCCCACTCGGGGGCTTAGCTGCAGTCCAGTACTCGCCTAAGTTTCAAAAAAATCCTACCGAGTGGAGAGCAACCCTCCCACTCGGGGGCTTAGCTGCAGTCCAGTACTCGCCTAAGTTTCAAAAAAAAAAATCCTACCGAGTGGAGAGCAACCCTCCCACTCGGGGGCTTAGCTGCAGTCCAGTACTTGCCTAAGTTTCAAAAATCCTACCGAGTGGAGAGCAACCCTCCCACTCGGGGGCTTAGCTGCAGTCCAGTACTCGCCTAAGTTTCAAAA
>NC_041389.1:339004565-339011946 GCF_002162155.2 Triticum dicoccoides | reverse complement strand
CGCGCGTCGCCATCTGTTGGTCACCTCATCAGCTCTCGGCCGCCCTATGCGTCGTCAATCGGTTGGTCATCTCATCACCACTCGGCTGCCCCGTGCGTCGCCACTCGGTTGGTCACCTCATCACCACTCGACCGCCCCGCGCGCCTTCAGACAGCTAAGTCATTTTGCATTCTGTTATTTTCGCCTTCCCGAGTATTCCATAATTCACACATCACGTTCACTTAGAGGCCACACCACCGAGTGTCCCTCTACGCTCGACTGCTTATTTTCACATACTTGCTTAGTACTGGTCATGTGACTCCCATGTCCAACTTCCATTTTTTTGCATATATCATTCACGAACACCATGTGTCGTTCTTCATTTCGAGTTTGCATCGGTCCTCCGGGGCTGCAACTCAGTCAAAACACTACACTTCCGTTTTATTTTAGCCAGTATTCCAAGTGCGAACGAATCCTTCGCTCTTTTAAACTTTGGCTGGTCAACCAGCAAGCCCCTTGCACTCCCAGCGGGTGTCTATGGGTGTTATTCACACAAATCATTTCAGCACACATCAAATTTCCTCAAGAAATTATTGTGTTGACTTGTGCCATTTTTTACACAAGTTACGCGATCACTCGACGGCCCTACGCGCCAACTTCATCGCTGCTCGGACTCGGTCACCATACTTGTCCTAGCGCACCACAACACTGACCTTGTCGCTCTGTTGACTTCAAACACGTCCGGCCAACCCCTCTATGGAATTCTCTTCATCGTATCAATGATATAGACCTCGTCGGGCATGAGACAGATAAGTCCCTTTGATAATTAAACTTCACACTTCACTCTTTTGCGAGTTCGCCTCTTTCGAGCATCACTCGGAAGCTTCTCCTCATCTTTACCCAAATCTGACTCGATGAATTGCAAATCATCCATTCAAGAATATATTTCTCATATTCCGGCATGTCCATTGTCGAAGCCTGTAGTATGCTCGGGGGCTACGCCGCACTCGGGGGCTGCACCTCATTTTGAATGACACTCGCCTGAGTGGTCGAGTACTTCATCACCAGTCAGATCCTTCACTTCAACAAGTGCATTCGATCCGCCACTTGGACAAGTTTTATAATCACCCAGACGCTCTGCACGCCATCTTCTTTCCTACTCAGACTCAGTTGTCACGCCGGTTTTGTTGCGTCGCAACCACACTACACCAAACTCGTCACTACATAAGCTTCGAAAGCATTCGACTAAGTCCTCCGAGGACCATTTTCACTGTCCGGTGACACACGACTTCGCCTTAACCGCTTCGCGCGCCGCCACTCGGTTGTGCACGTCTTCACCACTCGGCTGCCCCGTGCATCTTCACTTGGCTAGATATGTAGTCCTACATTCGACCACTTCACACGTCATCACCATTCGACCGCCCCGTGCATCGTCACTCGGTTGTACACATCATCGCCCCTCTGCCGCCTCGCGCGCCACCATCAGTTGGGCATGTCTTTACTTCTACACCCCCAGCACGGGAACAGCTAAGTTACTCATATGGTCAAACCTCATATCACACTCTGTAGCAAGCTTACCTCCTTCGAGCATCACTCGGGGCTACGCACGGCAGTTGGCCATGTCACCCTCAGGGGTTACGCCCATTTGGTTAACCTGTTGATCACATCAGGAATATTCTTCTGACCATACATGCTCAGTTCGCCGAAGATCTATAAATGAAGCGCCATCGCTGAATACAGGCGACCTTACTCGTCGAACGTCGTTCGTACAACCACCTCGTTACACATCCATCTGATTGATTCAATTCCAGACAAAGATATTTGCCGTGCCAACTGCATGGAGGTTTACCGAGAGACTTAAACCCTCTGCCAGACTCATCTAGTCCGACAGAGGCTCGGGGACCACAACCAGTGGGTGCACTCAGCGTGCCCCCACTGGAAGAGAACTCAGAAAGAAACATTTTGCTCGATCCAAACCCATCTCCAGTATTACTCGACCTCCGAGTCAGAGAAGAACAAGTTCGATCAGTACCAGCTAAGAAGAGTTTTAGTTCTCTCATACCCCCGCCGACTGCCTGCAGTCAGACGGCGGTCTCGGGGACTACACCCAGTGGGTGCACTCAGTGTGCCCCCACTGGAGTAATCTCCACTCTGTACGGCCTAACCAGTCCGAGTGGTGAACAACAACGAAAAAGACAGGCTCTAAGACTCCCGCTAACTGTTGGTATCCACTCAGAACGGTCAGCCCGGTCCGAGTGACGGCCAAACAACAACAAAAAGACAGGCTCTAAGACTCCCGCCGACTGTTGGCATCCACTCGGAACGGTCAGCCCGGTCCGAGTGACGGCCAAACAACAACAAAAAGACAGGCTCTAAGACTCCCACCGACTGCCCGCAGTCGACGGCAGTCTCGGGGACTACACCCAGTGGGTGCACTCAGCGTGCCCCCACTGGAATGGTATCCACTCGGAACGGTCCGCCCAATCCGAGTGACGGCCAAACAAAGACACGTTCCAGGCGTGAAGAAATTCCGAGTAATCAGCTACTCGATGCAGGCCCAGCTCCAAATCACTCCAAAAAATATATATTCTATAAGGCGAGTTTAACGCTCCTCCGTGGACCTGTTTTGAGCCTTCTTCAAGGACTCAAAGCGTGAAACTCACAAGTGTGGATCTAAAACCGACTCGTATTGACGTTCCTCCGGATAAGAATGGCATCTCTCTAAGAGAGCAGTCCATGTGTCAATCTGGTTGCACGGATTTCATGACACACCCATACTCAGATCACGAGTTAAACCTCTCCCGAAAGATGAACGAATGTCACCAAGTTGCTCCTCGCAGACACTTACCTCGATCAGTCGGGAAGCGTGGTGCCGGAATCCATTGAGATTTTGTTCAAACCTTGGTTGTCTGAAAGCACGACGACATGTACCGAGTATTTCTGTAATCACTCGGACCAAACTATGTCTTACACCAACTCGTTCTGCAAAATCGCAATCGATTCGGGGGCTAATGTTGGGGATATACATAACAGGTAGGCCCACGAAGGGTCGAAATATCATGAAGCATGGGGTCCACACAACATGTGGGTCCAGGTCAATTTCATACAGACACACCATCCACTCGACCAAGCAACATACCATCCACTCGGATGACAGTTCACCACTCGACCGTACGACTCACTCGGATATACGAAGACCAGCAGGCAGCAAAGCAGTCGGCATCTTTCTAATAGTGAGGGCTTAATAGTGGGCTGGCATTATGACATTCATACCCCACTTTGTAACATAGGAGGTGAGGGGGTGGCGCACTCTATATAAGCCACCCCCCACCACTAGACCAAGGGGGGTCTCTTCGGGGGCTCTTTTCTTCCACCTCTCTCTCTTTTCACTATGAGTCTCAGGACTTAGCTCAGGCATGGGGATCCATTCCTCTCTTCCACTCACACACATTGTAATCTCCGGATATATACTCAGATAAAACAAAGCCTCTCCGGAGCACGAGACGTAGGGTTGTTATCTCCACCGTGAGAGGCCCGAACTCGCTAAAACCACCGTGTCACCCATATGCATCTCGATAGATCATGCTCAGTTATACTACCCCTATTCTACTGTCAGACTTAGAACCACGACATGAGGTACCCCGCCTTGATCTCTCCGTCTCCTCGTGAGCCAGCCTGATGAGGCCGTGCCTGAGGAAGCCTCCTGTCGTCCGCCCCGCGAGGCTTGGCCCCTCGCGAGGGTCTTGAGCACGTGTTGATGAAGATGGGCCATACTGGGCCACTCCTTGAGCCACGCCGCAGGCCGCAGGTAGGCAAGTCTAGGTACCCCCATTCCCAGAACACCGACAACCTTGCCGCGCCGAGAGCACAAATGCGGTGGACGAGGGCGAGGCCCAGGAAGAGAACCACCCGGAGCCGGCGAAGCCACCGTAGCGGATGCCCACGCCAAGGGGATAACGAGCGTTGACTGGTCGGCTACAAGGTGAGGCTGACGTCACCGGAAAATAACAGGATGTGTGGGTGGTTAGAGGGATGGCCTGGCGGCAGCACAGCCAGCCACGGGAGGAGGGAGCAGGCAGTCCTGTCAGTGCTGGTTTGGGCAGCTGGAGCAGGAAGATCAGAGATTGAAGAAGCACGGTGGCCGTTGGATGGACATCCAACAGTCACTGCTGTGTGTTAACTAAGTTGACAAAGCCTTGCATACGTGTCAAAATTTTTTTAGGACAACTTCATCGTCAACCTAGTAGGCACAGAAGTGAGCCTCCAAATCTGTGGAAAACAGCATACAACCCATTAGCCATTATTTTCAATAATTTACAGCCCATTTGCTAATCCTTAAGGATATTTGAAGCCCATATTCTTTTTATTAGCATTACAGACCATATATTCTGGGCACTGCTAAAAATTCAACGAAATTTTGCATATTCGGTGGGGTCTGAACTCTTTTAATCACGAAATTTTAAGTCACATCAAAAATAATTTTCAAAAAATTATATCAAAATAAAATTCAAAAAACAATTCTCCGCAAAAAATGAATGAAATTTAGAATCTTAACTAGCAAGATGCCCGTTCATTGCACGAAACATGAAGATGCATTTGTATGAGTAGTTTATCTTGTGGGAGAAAAGATGATATTTTAATGTAATTGCTAGTTGGCTTTGGTTTTATAAGAGTAGAGAGTAGAGAAATCCTGAAAAAAATGACATTTTAATGCAATTGCCGGTTGGCTTTGGTTTAAAAATTTACAGCCCATTTCTTACAACTTATAGCCCGTTTTCTGGGCAAGCCCATTTCTTACTACTTACATCCCTCCTCGTCTTGAAAGATTTGGAGCCCACCAGGGCTGAGAAAAGCAAGTAGGCCTCGGTTTTGGTATTCTCCAAAAAAGGAACTGGGCTAGCCAATTTCAGAAAGAAAAAAATATATCAACTGGGCTCGTCATGTGCTTAATAAAAGCGTAAGCGTGGGCTAGACGGGCCACAGCCCCCGCACAGCGCGTAGTTGAGCTCCGTCTCTGAAACTGAAAAACAACTGGGCGAGCTGCTGGGTCCCTGGTGTTATCCGCTCATTGTGTAATTTTCTCGTTTATTGACTACATTGACAATGGCGTGGAACCTAGTTGTCAAACAATTAGGAGGAAGTACTTTTTTGGCTTTTAATAACGAGGCACGTGCTTGCGAAATGCAATGACCCTGGTGGGTCCCTACTGTCAGCCTCTCCACGGACAGTCATCTCCTGATTCCTCTTGGTCGTTGACCATGTTGACAACGCCAGACGGCGGCGGGCACAGCGAGCGAACCAAGGCGGAGAACGACGGCAAGGCCTCGGACGGGAACGAACAGTAGCCATGGAAGATGTGGCAGTGTAGTGGCAGGTGGAGGGGAGTACGAGGGCAACAACATGCAAGTCAAGAATACAAATGGTACAAAAAGCCAAGGATTAATTGTTCATCAAATTTTTAGACAAAACCCAGATTGAACATGACAGTAACATCTAACCCAACCACTCTTTTTTGCAGTCACAAACAAATGGATTGGTCTGATCCATAAAATCTACATCCTGTGCAAAAAAAATTATTTTAGGATGTCTACAACTTATTGTAAATAGAAGCCGAGCACGTTTAGAAGCCCATTTGTCCACCTGAAACTTCTTTTTTTGCTGTTCAACATGTTCGTCCGTGAGAAATCTCTTGCTGTAAAAATTAAGCCTCATGGACAATAGTAACCTCGCATTCAACAAGAAGAATGTGACAAAGCTTCTGTTTGCCTGGTTGGATGCATATCGTCCCATCGTTATTGTCCTCAAACGAATGTCATGAGAACCGAGAAAATCCTTGTGCTTATTACGCCAACGATTGGTTATATGTTTTTCTCCATGTGGTTCTGCCTAAGTAGACATGAAGATTGAAAACAGTTAAGGTATGAAAAAAGAGTATGTCGAAAGAACGACAGCTGAACAGTTAATTCTAGTACAATATATACGGGCTTTCAATGTGCATGAAATCATCACCTCTATGTATAAATTCTCCAGAGATCGAAAGCATCGCAGCAAGCCAATAAATATGTCCAGATCAAAATATACATTCTGATATATATGATCTTGACAGAATCCAGCAGCATTGATAGGCTATCAATGGACGAACTCTTCATTGAGCATATAACCTAATATTAGTACCCAAAGTGTACTCCAAGATGATATAAAACTTATGCGCACAAATGAAAAATGCAGCATATGATTACAAATGTGTAGATGATAATATACGGTACCTGAAAAAGTGAGGAGCCAAACACTAACTCCTTGTGATTATTAAACAGGTCACGAATTACACCCAAGGTCTCCAGTTTGGGTGCAGAGACGACAGTTATTTCTGAAGGTGTATAACAATTATGAAGGAGCAACCTTTCAAGTGAAGGGGCATCTTCGATGATGAGCTGCTGTCCTTTAAAACAAATTCCAATGCTTTAAAGGTGAGGCGACTTTATTTGGAGACAATCGATACTGATTTCTATTCCCAAAACAATCAGCAAGCGCCCAGGGCAGGGCAGCTGGAGTGGATGATGCTGTGCAGTGAGGCCTCCGACAGATAAACCACCACAAGCAAAAGTTTTTTTAGCAGTGGGAGTGGAAGCATTTGTACCAAATCATCTGGTAGATGGCACTGGGCGAAGGTGGGGGTGTGGAGAAAGGAGGAAAACCGCGAGATGGACAACGGTGGTGTGTGCATGAATTCTTGGTATGTTCATGGTATGAAACTTTCATGGTAATGGTAGAACTCAAACTGCTAGAGTTTTCCGAATTCAGGGGATGTCAGCCAAGCGTCCACCTTGCCGGATATGGACAGCAGGTAGCCTATCGGGATGCAGAGGCATTGAACGGGGCCCTGCTAGTGAGAAGAGACGATGGCTCTGAGGAGATCAAATTCAGGAAGGACAGATATTTGATGACAGTCGAGATTGAGGGGCGCGATGCGCCATAGAGGGCGCCACCAAGTTGAGAGGACTTGTGTGCGGCAGCAATCCTTGGTGGGGAGAAGCGAGATGATCTCCTCAAGGATGACGCCCGGGAGATCACTTATGCGGTCCACCGGAGATTCTACCGGTTCCTCAGATCCGAGGGGGGGGGGCTCACTGCTTCTCCCCGCGCTACCGGGTGTGGGATCTACAACCGGCGTCGCCGCTGGCAGCCTCATCTTCTTGGCGCTGGGGCCAACCGACTCCATTTTCCTTGTGGGCGTCGCGCCGAGCTCACGGGTTTGAGCAGAGTAGCCAGAGACGAGCCTAGTGGCAGTGTGAGTGGGGAAGAAGGAGGGCTGGGGATTTCTGTAGGAGTGGAAGAAGAGGAGCAGACATTTTCTGTACGAGTGAGGAAGAAGGTGAGCGGGGTTTTCTGGACGAGTGAGGAA
>NC_041389.1:338985281-339004389 GCF_002162155.2 Triticum dicoccoides | reverse complement strand
CTGACTGGCCATGCATGCAAGATGCATGTGCCCGCCGGCCACTGCATGCGCCTGGTTTGTTACTAGGCCTATTTAATAGGGTGGTTATGGAGTAAATTAAGGAGATTTATTTTCTCTGTGTGCATCCACCAAATTAGAGGATGCGGTACTGGATGCAGACACTCACATTAAACTAACATTCAGAAGAACAAAAGTTCAACATGTCTATGCATCTCAATGATTCACCATACTATAACCAATAGAAAGCTGTGAGAAGGTGTGGAAATAAAGAAAATCAGTCGATGCTTCTCTGAGCAAAGGGCCTCCCTGCGCACGCATTAATTTCCTGGGCATGCTTGTTTCTTCTCAATGTTGCGAGCACTTTGAGCATGTTGGCAACTCCACAGCTAGCTAGCTGCCTCATCTTGCAATTGATGCTGACACATTTGCAGCAAACACATGAGGCAATAGAGATGACTCAACATGGGTCCACATTGTGCAGTTCCCCTGAAATCATATTCATTGTCCTGAATCTAAGAAGATAGGAAAATAGTAGCTATACTTAAACGGTGTTGCAAAACAGTAGCACATATCAATAGCTCGGCATGACAAAACACGATCATCTGGATGAAGGGGATACTGACCTGTGCGAGGAAGATTATATATAATTTCATAAGTCCTTGGTTGATTTCCACCTTTGGCTGCACTGCTTGTTTGCTCCTCCACACATGACATGATCGTTCCCCACTGCATTCAGCAAGTCAACGTATGAATAAGCTAATTTCATCTTGCGGTGGTCATTGTACCTAGTTACAAATGTAGGAATACCTGGAGCACCATGAGGTTAGCTGACAGCAGGTAGATGCAGCCATATAAATTTTGTGCGGTGCTACCAAAATTGAGGTTTGTATCCCTTCCCGTCATGAGAATTCTTCTTGAAGTTGGTAGAATGTGACGGATTGTTCTTTGCATCAAACTTGCCTTTCCCCTGAGAGTTGTTCTTGTTGTTTTGGGGCTGGTTGGGCTGGAAGTTCTTCTCGTGTACCATGTGGGCACTAGAAGCTCCCTCAGCGACCCGAGCACGTGTGTCTTTTGCTCTCGCCTTCTCCTCAAAATCAAGAGTGCTAATGAGATCCAAAACAGAAAACTCATGTCTATTGTTTTTCAGAGAAGTAGCAAAATCGTTCAGCGAAGGTGGAAGCTTGGCAATGATGGTCCCAGCAACAAATTTGTCCGGCAACACACACTTAAAGTACTCAAGTTCCTTAGAGAGTGACTGTATCTCATGAGTCTGCTGAACAACAGAGCGCTCATCAGTCATCTTGTAGTCACAGAATTGCTCCATGACGTACAACTCGTTGCCAGCGCCCGAGGGCGCAAATGTGGCCTCGAGCGCAGCCCACATGTCTTTGCCGCTGTCAAACGACATATATGAATCCACAATGGAATCGTCAAGAACACTCAGCAGGGCGGCTTTGAAGAGGGTATCCATGTTCTGAAGAGCTTCCTGCTGTGTACGATTAAGATCGCCCTCAGGCTTACCCATAGTGGCGTCATAGCAGTACATGATCTGAAACCAATATACTGCTCTTGTGCGCCACCTTTTATATTGCACCCCTTAAAAGTAGGTGATACGTCTCCGACGTATCTATAATTTTTGATTGTTCCATGCTATTATATTACCCCTTTTGGATGTTTATGGGCTTTATTTTACACATTTATATCATTTTTGGGACTAACCTACTAACCGGAGGCCCAGCCCGTATTGCTGTTTTTTTGCCTATTTCAGTATTTCGAAGAAAAGGAATATCAAACGGAGTCCAAACGGAATGAAACCTTCGGGAGCATGATTTTTGGAACGAACGTGATCCAGAGGACTTGGAGTGCAAGTCAAGAAGCAGCCGAGGCGGCCACGAGAAGGGAGGGCGCGCCCACCCCTACAGGGCGCGCCACCAGTCTCGTGGGCCCCTCGGGCGGCCACCAACGTACTTCTTCCTCCTATATAAGCCTACGTACCCCAAAAACATCCAGGGAGCCAACGAAACACAATTTCCACCGCCGTAACCTTTTGTATCCGCGAGATCCCATTGTCGGATTTCGGGTTCCGACAGACCCTTGAGGTTCGAACTCTGGGGTGCGCACGAAGATCTTTCCCCTACAAGCTCACGTCTCGAAGTCTCGCAAAGGATCTAGGCTAGAAAGAAGAACACACAAGGGACACGAGATTTATACTGGTTCAGGCCACCATTGTGGTGTAATACCCTACTCCAGTGTGTGGTGTGGTGGATTGCCTTAGGGCCTGATGATGAACAATACAAAGGGAGAACAGCCTCGCAAGGGCTGTTCTTGAGCTGGTGCGATGAACTGCTTGGGTGAGTTCAGTCACTTCTCTCTCTCTCTCTCTCTGATCGATCCGTCTTCCAGATGCCTCTACTCTGTGGTGTCTAGCTCTATTTATAAAGGGAGGCCCTGGGCCTCTTCCCAAATAATGAGCGGGAAGGGCACCAACAATTGGCCATTTTGAAGGGGAACATCTAGTACACTTATCCTAACTAAAGTTGGTCTTCGGCTGCCAAAGGCTCTGACGATGACGCCGTCCTGGGCTCCACGATGACCTCCATCCTGCCGTTCTGCTGGTCTTGGTCTTGTTGCACCAAAATGGTAACCTTTGCCTGACGCCTTGGCCTGCGCTTGCTCCCTTTGCACCGAAGGGGAAACAAGGACACTACGCAGGCCGGCGCCCGCCTGGCGCTCACCTGGTCTTGATCGTCATGGCTTGCATCACGGGCTCCTCGCGAGGTACCCTGCCTTGATCTCTCCGCCTCCTCGCGAGCCTGCCTGAGGAGGCTGCTCCTGAAGAAGCTCCCTGTCGTCCACCCCGCGAGGCTTGGCCCGTCGCGAGGGTCTTGATCTTGAGCTGATGAAGCTGGGCTGCACTGGGCCCCCCACTTGAGCCATGCCGCAGGCAGGCAAGTCTGGGGACCCCATTCCCAGAACGCCGACTGTAGCCCCCGGGCCCAAGGCGCGCCTGGACTTGGCTTAGCAGAGAAGTGAAGGGGCAAGTGCGAAGCGTCGCGGGCCCCAATAGCCTGCGGCCTTGGGCGCCGCATGGCGGTTGATTGGACGTGGGCGCCTCCGCTTCCCCATGTTGGCTCATTATATGCCCGGATAGGCGGACCCGTGGTTGCAGACAGCTATTCCCCTTTCATCGTCCGCGCGCTTCCTGTCCTTCTTTCTTCCTCCGGCTCCAACATCTGCCTCCAATCCGGCTCGAGCTCTCCCCTCTTTCCATCGCCATGGAACCAATGAAGAAAGAAAAGGGGAAGAAGCCCGCGCCTTCGCCTCGCTCACCTCCGGTGGCGGCCCCCGCCGTCGATCGGTCAATCATACTCAATCCCGAATCCTTGAACAAGGTCCGCTCTGCTCTCACCACCATCTTCAATGAGTGCGGCAGGACCACGGTCTGGCCTGCGTCCCATGCCTCCTTTGATAGGGTCGTCACGGAGGTCCGGTTCCTCGCCGATGCCCTGTGGGCGGGTCTGGTTCCCCCCTTTTCCGCTTTCTGCAATGCGGTGCTCTCCCATTATCAGATCCACATGATGCACCTCGGGCCTGAGTCCATTACCCTCCTGTCTGTCTTCGCTTTTGTTTGCGAGGCAATGGTGGGCATTCCTCCTTCCGTTGCCCTGCTGCGCCACTTCTTCTCCTTGCGCCTGAGCGACCCCGCTCAATGCTCGGGGTGTGTGAGCTTCCTCGCCGTGCCAGAGACGGCTACTTCAGGGATCGATTTCATCCTTCCTCCCTCTGAGGCCAGGTTCAGAGAGCGGTGGCTGTATGTGGATGTTGGGGTGCCCAGCCCCCTGCTCTCACACCCAACCTTGCCTGCTGTTCCCAACTCAGGCTGGGGTCATGAGACGCTCGTGAGCCCCCGGCTCGCCTTCGTCTGGCGCCGCTTCGAGAGTTTGAGGGCGCTCAATGTGACGACGCCCAAGGTGGTGAAGGAGTTCCTCCAGCGTCGCATTGCTCCTCTCCAGCGCCACTCTCGCCGGATGTGGGACTTTGCGGGGCACAAAGACCGCATGCGGCTTCAGGAGGAGGACCTGGCGCCTGAAGCGCTGAGGACGGTGCTTAGGGTCCTGACTAGCGATCCTTCCCCAGGCAGCCTTCGACATGATGGTGCCCTCTTGTATCTTTGTTCGGGCAGGGCCGATTTCATGAGGCAGATGGCTAGCTTTGACGAGTGGGGGCTGCACCCGGCTGGCCTCATGGCGCCCCACGAGAACCCAGTCACTGTGATTGCTCTTTCGGTCGCCCCAAGCGGCTCTGTCTTAGGTGATGGAGCGAGGAGACGAGAACCGCCGGGAGCTGAAGGGGATGATGTTGAGGTCCTGACACCGTGCGGAGCCCCAAAGGCGGCATCTCCCGAAGCCCGTCCTGGAGCAGTGGCAGGCGAGGAGTTGTGGCCTATGGCTCCCGAGGTTGGGGCTCCCGAGGCCCCGGTCCTTCCTCACGAGGCGACGCCTGGCGGCGTCCCCCAGGCCGGTCCCCTTGGCGCTGATCACCTTGACACCTCTTCCATGCAACAGACCGACCCCTGCGCCGAGTGCTTAGGCCGGTTTCGCGTAGACTTCGAGGCCCTCCGCAAGAGGAAGGAGGCCTTGGGCGGTGACGATCGCCCTTGCCGCCTGTTGAAGCGCAGGAAGTACTTCGCCACGAACGAGTAAGTCCTCTTCTCTCTTTGCTCCTTTACCTCTCTGTTCTTGCAGCTGATCACGGCCTTTCAGGGCCCTTCCTGCCGAATTCGCAGAGACGGCCAAGGAGCCATCCCCCCAAGCTTTGTCCTCGCTGCTGACCCTTGGCGCGCCGAGCTCGAGCGGTGCCCCTGCCACTCGGCCGGTCAGAGAAGCGGCCCGTCCCGTTGGGCACCTCAAGCCTGCGTGCCTGCTGTCCTCCCTTCACGAGTTCTCCTGGGGCACAGCCAGCTTGCCCCGTGCTCCTTCCTTGATCGTGGATGGTGATTGGATGAAGTCAGTCTTGAGCTCCTCTTCTGGGGACGGACCGGTTCCTGGCCGGGCTCCTGGAGAGGTCCGTCCGGCGATTGCTGGGGCACCAGCCCCCAGCCTCGGCCCATGAGGGGATGTGCCGCCTCAGGGACCTCTGTATACACCAGTGGCAGAGGGTGACGCGGAAGACGTGCTCAGGCGTGCTCGTGAGGGCCGTGCCCTTCGTCAAGAGTTTCTCCAAGGGGCGGCAGATGCGGTGAGCCGGATCAGGGCAGAGCTTGCTGGCGAGGATGCGCACTTTGAGGCCGAGGGCCTGCGCCTCGCTGAAGAGAGGTGCAAGCTGAAGGTAGCTATCACCCTCGCACGTCATCAGCGTGACCTTGACAATGCGAAGGCTGAAGCGTCGCTGGCGAACTCGCGAGAGGCCTGCTCCTAAGCCGTCGAGGAGGCCCGGGAAGCAGACCGACGATGCAAGGATGCAGACGAGCGCGCGTGGGAGCTCCAAGCCTGGAGCAACTCTCTGGAGCAGCAAGTGGAACTGCGCCAGGCGGCCCTTGTGTCGCTGAAGGAGGCTTCCGTCGACCAGGCGGAGCTCCAGAAGCGTGAGGAGGCGCTGACGCTGGATGCTGTCGAGCGCAACCTTGACCTTGAGCGGTTGGAGACGAGGGAGCGCCTGGTGACCCAGGCGGAGGATGACGTCGCCGCGCGCGAAGCCCGAGCCCAAGAAGAGGTCGACCGCCGCGTGGCGGAAACTCGCTTGGATCTCGAGCGCCAATATGAAGCGAGGTTGGAGTTGATCAGGGCCGTAGCTGAGGGTAGGACCGCGGTCCTCGGGGCCAAACTGGCTGAAGTGACGCGGGGTGCGGATTCCTCGGCAGCCGCCCTTGGTGCGGCGCAAGCGGAGCTGGCCTCTTCCCGTGCCGAGCTACTTCTTCTCCAACAGAGGGTTGATGGTGCCGAGGCCATCGCACGGTAGAACGAGGATGGGATCCATCAGCGGCGGATTCTGGAGCACGAGCACGCCCCCATGCTTCGAACGCTCAGGGAGCGGGCTAACACGGCCCTAGGCAACATTTGCGAGGCTGCCGCCGAGGTGCCTCATGAGACCAACTACGTCGGCAACCTCCAGTATTTCACTGACATGGTGACGCTTCTGGAGAACCGTTGGCTTGTCGAGGAGAGGAGCCGAGCCTTACTCGGGCGTGCCTTCTCCCATGTCTTCAGTCATCTACAGGACAGGGACCCCCACTTCGATTTTGATGCCACCATCGCACCTGTGCCCATAGCCATCCGGGGCGACCTGGCGCAATGGGTGGAGGACAACGTGGACACCCTCGTCAGAGCCTTTACATCTGATGATGACGGCATGATCGTGGCCGCCGATGAAGGCGGTGTTGTGGACGAGCCTGGCACTAATGAAGGAGTTGTTGTTGGTGGTGATGATGTCAGTAACGCCAGCGACGCCTCTGGAGGTGCCCCAGAAGACGCGGCGACTGATATGTCCGACTGATCGCATGTCACCGTTGTTTACCCTGCATGAAGAAGGTTCGAGCTCGGCCCTGAAGATTGTAAGAGCATTTTGGGAGGGGAAGCCCCTCATGTAAAGGTTTGCGATCAGTACCCTGGTAAGCATAACGCTGCGTGTGAGCTTAGCTACTGGCCCCAGTGATGGGTCAGCCGACTTGTTTACCTTTTGACCCCGACAAGTCCCGAGCGGGCCTATGGGGGCCGCAGCGCCTCGAGTGTCTTCTGGGTGAACCCATTGATCCTACGATGAGAACCTCCGGAGAGGGTGAGGTGACAGCGGTCCGGATTGTAGACGTGCTTGGCCCAGCTCGCGAGGGGCTCGCGAGGGGAGGCAACTGACGCTAACTTTGGACGCAAAGCCGAGACCAGAACACGAGAGATTGCTCGAACGAGACTAAACACCCCTTCCCCAGACACATGCAAATCTTCAAGCTCAAATCCAACTTAAATTCAAATCGAAGAAACTTGTCAACAGAGGAAAAGGCAAAAAGCAAAAAGCCGCGTCCGGCACCTAGTCTAGTCTTTGACGTCTTCTCACCAGCGCGGAGCTAAGTGCTGCCACTGAGCGTGGGCGGGAGCCCCCGAGGCCTGAGGGTGGCTCTCCGGAGACTCTGGGGTGTGTACAGCCCCACTCATTATTACGTGAGAGTGTCACGGGCAGCGAGCTTCACAGGCACTGGGCCTTCTTCACAGGTACCGGCCTTGCTTCATATCGCCAGACGAGGGCCCCGCCTTGTGCCACACTCTACTGCCATTGACGGCGGCCGGAGACCAAGGACGACGCCAATGGGGTAGAGCGGTTGCCAGCGGTTCCCCCGACGACCACGGGTCCTCTGCCGGGGGCAGGCCCTGAGGCACCTCCCCGGCAGAGGGCCTACCTCATGAGAACGCCTTGCACCGAGCGCCGCGGGGACGAAGCCGGATCTCGGCCCCTCTCCTGCAGCCCCCGGTGCCCTCCTCCCGAGGGGTAAGAGGCTGCAGGCTGGGGCAACCATCTGCTGCGGCGACCTGTACCTCCTGCGACCCATGGTTAGCATAAGCTTGCTCCTGAGGAATTAGTGGTACCAGATAGTTGCTGCCACCGATGCGGTCGTCGAGGCCCTCTTAGGGTTCCTGAAAGAGCTCAGCTTCTGGTGTCTCCTCACTCCAGCCTGGCCCGAGGAACGAGCCATGGTCTTCTTCCTGTGCGCACTCTCGATCCACCATGTGGGGCACATAAGCTTCTGGGGCCGCAGCCCCGCGGGTCTCGTCGTAGTGCCCCACATGCCATGCAGTCTGACCTGGAGCGTTGTCTTGAGGGTGGTGGCGTGGTGGTCCGCCGAGGCCGAAGGTCGCGACGTGCATTCCTTCGTCGGCCGGAGATGGGGTCGGCGCGACTTGTCGCCTGGTGCTGCCAACCAGGTTGGCGTTGAGTAGGCCATGAAGCCCGCTTGGAGTTGCATGGGCACGTATGGGGCCACCATACGGCCCGCTCTGTATCTGGGGCGGCAGCTGGACGCAGATGTGGCGCTGTGGCCGCGGCGTGGCTTGAGGCTCTTGCTGTTGACCGCACCTGCCACGGTGTGAGGGCAGGCGGCATTTGGCTGCGTCGCCCGCGCCCCGCAGCGCCCTGCGGAGCGCGAGCTGCCTGAGGTGCAAGGTTAAGGTCACCCTGGGCCGGCGGCATGGCATGGGCGGGCCATGCCGCCCAGCGGTCGGCGTTGGCCGTCGGGTCGCTTGACATCAGAACAGCGAGGCGACGAAACGCGAGGCGGCTGAAGAAGGATTTCGGCGCACCCCTACCTCGCGCGCCAAATGTCGGATTTCGGGTTCCGGCAGACCCTTGAGGTTCGAACTCTGGGGTCCGCACGAAGATCTTTCCCCTACCAGCTCACGTCTCGAAGTCTCGCAAAGGATCTAGGCTAGAAAGAAGAACACACAAGGGACACGAGATTTATACTGGTTCAGGCCACCATTGTGGTGTAATACCCTACTCCAGTGTGTGGTGTGGTGGATTGCCTCAGGGGCTGATGATGAACAATAAAAAGGGAGAACAGCCTCGCGAGGGTTGTTCTTGAGCTGGTGCGATGAACTGCTTGGGTGAGTTCAGTCGCTTCTCTCTCTCTCTCTGATCGATTCGTCTTCCAGATGCCTCTACTCTGTGGCGGCTAGCTCTATTTATAGAGGGAGGCCCTGGGCCTCTTCCCAAATAATGAGCGGGAAGGGCGCCAACAATTGGCCATTTTGAAGGGGAACATCTAGTACACTTATCCTGACTAAAGTTGGTCTTCGGCTGCCAAAGGCTCTGACGATGACATCGTCCTGGGCTCCACGATGACCTCCATCCTGCCGTTCTGCTGGTCTTGGTCTTGTTTCAACGAAACGGTAACCTTTGCCTGACGCCTTGGCCTGTGCTTGCCCCCTTTGCACCGAAGGGGAAACAAGGACTCTGCACAGGCCGGCGCCCGCCTGGTCTCGATCGTCATGGCTTGCGTCACGGGCTCCTCACGAGGTACCCTGCCTTGATCTCTCCGCCTCCTCGTGAGCCTGCCTGAGGAGGCTGCTCCTGAGGAAGCTCCCTGTCGTCCGCCCCGCGAGGCTTGGCCCCTCGCAAGGGTCTTGAGCTTGAGCTGATGAAGCTGGGCTGCACTGGGGTCCCCACTTGAGCCAAGCCGCAGGCCGCAGGCAGGCAAGTCTGGGGACCCCCGTTCCCATAACACCGACACACATCTTGGAGCCTTCACCGGCGCTCCGCCGGAGGGGGAATCGACCATGGAGGGCTTCTACATCAACACCATAGCCCCTCCGATGAGTTGTGAGTAGTTTACCACAGACCTCGGGTCCATAGTTATTAGCTAGATGACTTCTTCTCTCTTTTTGGATCTGAATACAATGTTCTCCCCCTCTCTTGTGGAGATCTATTCGATGTAAACTCTTTTTACGGTGTGTTTGTCGAGATTCGATGAATTGTGGGTTTATGATCAAGTTTATCTATGAGAAATATTTGAATCTCCTCTGAATTCTTTTATGTATGATTGAGTTATATTTGCAAGACTCTTCGAATTATCAGTTTGGTTTGGCCTACTAGATTGATCTTTCTTGCCATGGGAGAAGTGCTGAGCTTTGGGTTCAATCTTGTGGTGTCCTTACCTAGTGACAGAAAGGGTTGCAAGTCAAGTATTGTATTGTTGCCATCGAGGATAAAAAGATGGGGTTTATATCATATTGCATGAGTTTATCCCTCTACATCATGTCATCTTGCTTAATGCGTTACTTTGTTCTTTATGAACTTAATACTCTAGATGCAGGCAGGAGTCGGTCGATGTGTGGAGTAATAGTAGTAGATGCAGGGAGGAGTCGGTCTACTTGTTGCGGACGTGATGCCTATATACATGATCATGCCTAGATAATCTCATAATTATTCACTTTTCTATCAATTGCTCGATAGTAACTTGTTCACCCATCGAATACTTATGCTATCTTGAGAGAAGCCTCTAGTGAAACCTATGGCCCCCGGGTCTATCTTTTATCATATAAGCTTTCAATCTACTTTTATTTGCATCTATATTATAAAATACCAAAAATATATTTATCTTATCATATTATCTCTATCAGATCTCACTTTCGCAAGTGGCCGTGAAGGGATTGAAAACCCCTTTATTGCGTTGGTTGCGAGTCTTTTGTTTGTTTGTGTAGGTGCGTGGGACTTTTGAGGAGCCTCCAACTGGATTGATACCTTGGTTCTCAAAAACTAAGGAAAATACTTACGCTACTATTGCTGCATCACCCTTTCCTCTTCAAGGAAAACCAACGCAAGCTCAAGACGTAGCAGTAGGCAGCTTCAAAAGCGCAACAAAACCACTCGGAGTAAATTGACTGTAATCAGGTTTTTGGATTGGATTGTTGAATATATGAGCAATTTAGTATGAGATTTAATTTGAATCAGCAGTAAATAGATCATGACGACAATTGCAAACATCAAAGTAATGATGTGGACTAAACCAGGAGGACATAATCACATACTGTACAGCGGGAGCAGAACCGATGTGGTTGATGTTGTCACTCATGTCGTTGATGAAGAGGTTACCGAGGTCAGGGAAGAAGGCTGTCGTCGCTGCGAGCAGTCACAGGAGTGCGCTCCCCCAAAACCTGATCGCCCCTCTCCCGTACAGGATCACGAAAGGTGGGATTCGGAGGACTGCTGTCCCTTCTCGCGGTGCACGCCAGAAGGAGGGCTGGAGAAGAATTGTGTGGCGGCGCTAAGATCTGGAACGGTGCGAAACCATATGATACAGCGGCGGCTAGGGTAGAGCATGCCACGTCGGTCGTGCGGGTATAATAGTAGGCCTTTGGCCCCCAAACCCCATGTCCAAGTCAATAATAGCTCAAAAAAAGTCAATAATAGCCCCACCAAGGTTTGTCTGAAAAAAACGGAGTAATTAAGGCGTCCGTTAGTCCCTTTAGTATAAATACTATATCATTAATAATGGCCCCACCTTGTGTCTCACAAAGTATGTTGGAGTACAACTGGGTAGACGTTTACAATCCGCTTCTCTTCTCTCTCCTCTTCTCTTTCCTTCAACTAAGCACAAATACTATATTTAAATCCTTATAGCCTGCTTATGTCATCTAATTGTAGTACTTGCTCTAAAGTTACTCTCCACTGTGTAGTCAGAAATGCCAGGCGTGCAGCGGGCGGTGCCCTCGGTCGGCACGCGCTTCAACGGCGGAAGCAGTGAGAGGTTGCGTTGCCCTGACTTGCCATCAATGTGGAGCGGCGGGCTCAGCTAGGCCGGGCGGGAAGCGTGCGCGGGAGGGGGGGGGAGGGGTTTTTGTTGGGCCAAGAAGGTGAGAAGCCAACTTGGGATCAGTCCGGACGGGGAAAATATCATGTGCTCCCATACTCCGCATATGACACTAGTCTATGTTACTACTCCGTCCTTTCCGGTTTATAGAGATGTTTAGAGTAACATAGTAATATGTTATAGTATAAGTTACTCCCCACTATGACTAGCCTTGGCCTCTCCTAGTGCTCCACCATGTATAGCTGCTAAGCCTGCCACGTAGGCATAAAATATGATGTGGCACCAATAAACTAAGCGCCTACACATTGAAGACTTGAGTTACTAAGCCATTTAATGCACTTAGCACCTCATCTAAAGAGCATGGTTAATAGTATAGCCAGCTGCTGGCTATAAGCCAGTGCCATGTCATCTACAACCCATCTTATAGTCAACATGTACAATAGTAGATGAAAAGAGTGTACTACTTTTTTATTATGTGGCCCACCTTTCATTCTCACAAAGTGCCTAGGAGCACGTGCTAGAGCTGGCTCTTCACGAAGAGCCCGCTTACCTTCTCTCTCCTTTTCTCTTTCCTCCAACTAAGTAGAAATATACTAGTTTATTTCTTATAGCCCGCTGACTCAACTCTATTGTACTTGCTCTAAGCACATCTAAGCACTTACTAGCACCCCCTTGACCATGGACCTTGACGGTGTACGTCACCTTCTGTTTCATAATTTTCCTCGTCATCATCTGAGTCCTAGAAGATCTCACCCACATCATCATTAGCATGCAGGCGCTTTGATAGACAACGTGCGCAGAAGGAGTAGAGGCGACTGGGGACGCACCACCACCACGTCGTGGGCACTCCGTATGTGCTCGTGTGCGTGCAGCGTGCGTGTTTTTCCATTGGTACTAGCTCTAAGGCCGAGG
Source organism: Triticum dicoccoides (assembly GCF_002162155.2). Lineage (NCBI taxonomy): Eukaryota > Viridiplantae > Streptophyta > Magnoliopsida > Poales > Poaceae > Triticum > Triticum dicoccoides. Next base: position 338,992,184 of record NC_041389.1, on the reverse strand, counting down.
CTGTGGTCGTCTTTGTCTTCGACTAGTAGTTGAGCAACGATGGCAAAGAGGTGCTGCAAGAGATACGTATGCGCTGTTGCGTGCGAGCTTCGCCATAGCACGACGAACCAGACGTCGCCGTGGATGGCGCATGCCTCCATGTAGCCGAGTGTGTGCGCATGCATGTGTTATTCACGTGCATTCTGCGGCCGAGCGTGTGTGCATGCACGTCTTGTGTACGTGCGTTGTGTACTCCATGATGTGCGCGTATGTGCATGAGTTGGATCGGATGGAGTTAGTGTGTTGGCTTGTGTACATGCGTGGCTTGTTGCATGGTTATCAATAATTCAATATAAACTACTCCCTCAGTTCCTAAATATAAGTCTTTCTAGCCATTTCAAATAGACTACAACATACGGATGTATGCTGACATATTTTAGAGTGTAGATTCACTCATTTTGTTTCGTATGTAGTCCCTTATTGAAATCTCTAAAAAGACTTATATTTGGGAACAGAGGGAGTATAAAACATCTTCAACTTAGCATCCTGATGTACCGTTTCTAGTGGTTAGCGAAAAGTTCATGTTCTTTTATTTGTTTATAGGTGGGCAGGCGGCAAAAAAGGGGAAAACGCGCAAGGTTTCCTTGCAGACGCTCCACAGCGAGGTTCCTTGCTCCTTCTCGGTCGTCGGAATCTATGCTCTTCAACTCTTTTCTTTTACGTGAGCTTTCTTCATCCTTTTCCCAACACACGAGAAAATGGAGATAATCAGATAAGGTGCACGTATCATGCAAGAAAATGGAGACATCTAGCATCAAGGTGCATGTGTCATGCAAGAAAATGGAGATAATCAGATAAGAAGTGCGTAAGTGAGTCGTGCAGGGGGAAAAGCAGGGGGAAACCCTTTCTCATAAGTGAGTCGTGCACTTCGATGGCACCTACGCAATATTTTTTCTCCTCGATGGCACGTGAATAGTGCACGTACTCAACGACGGAGCATGGGATGGTAGCAATGACATGGTCATCCCTTTTTTGGAGAGAGTACGTACTACTAGTAAATAACTTTGATGTGTCCCGTCAACTCGCAGAACGACGAGAAGCTTGATTACGCCTTTTCCTCGCCAACGCGTGCGCGGTGGCTCGCAACACAAGGAAAAACTTTTGCTTACAAGCGGTGGATGTGCAGCAGTTCATTTGGTGTCAGATTGCCAGAAGCACTACTGTAGAACCATTGACTTCCGGAAGAGGCGAAGAGCCAAGTGCAAGGTCACCTACTAACCTTAGACTAGGCGTAGTGGGAGTAACATAAGTAGGGGTACCTCCTTTTTTTATTCTAGAAACAACCACACACGAATATCAAGGTGCTGGTTACGTAGAACAAATTTCCTGGAGTCCGTGCTCAGCCCTCCTCTATCTCTCTTCTCAGCCAGCCAGCGGACATGCGGAGCCCATCATCTGTTTGCTCACATGCGGTCCCACATGTCAGTGAAAACGCAAGAGGACCCACTGAACCTGCACATCTTTCACCTCGACGTGCTGGTGACGAAAAACAAATCCAATAATGATCTTTGGTGGCCGCTTTTGGAGTTACTCAAGAGTAGTAAGATTCTATTTACAGTTTAACCCAAGATGCACATCACGTGGCTTCAACTACCACTCTATTTTCTTGCATGACATGACCTGGATGCTAGATGTCCCATGTGTCGGCAAAAGGAGGAAGAACTCAACCAATTCTTTGATTGTGCTCTCAGATTAGACTAGTTGTGCTAACTTAAAATTTTTATTGTGTACTCCCTCCGTTCCAAAATACTTGACTTCCATTTGTCCAAAAATGGATGTACCTATATACTAAAACATGTCTAGATACATATATATTTTGACAAATAGAAGGCATGTATTGTGCAATGGAGGGAGTAGAATGGATGCAAGTCTTGGTATTGTGAAGAAGAGTACATCCATATATTGACAGAGCGCAATTTAGTAGATGTTCTAGCACTTTTAGCTAGCATAGAGGCTAGAGATGAGACTAGTGCACTTGTTGATACTCCTACTAGAATAGAGGCTAGACATGAGACTAGATGCAAGGAAGCAACGTCTACTTCTTTACACTCGAAGAAGAAAGAAGCACACAAGATCGAGCCTCCGCAGATCAACAATGAATGCATCGAGAAGGCACTAATCCAACTTACATGAGCAGTTATGGAAGTTAGATATCTTCGAGAGTACTAGTAAAATGTATTCTTGTGGTTCTTGTTTTCTTTGGTCTTGATTTTCTAGTCAAAATTATCGTTGGAGTTCGTGCAAAACGGAGGTCCATTTAGGGTCGTGCGTTGGAGTTGGCCTTACAAGTGGGACCACAGTTGAGGAAACCGACTATCGGAAAACCCCCACCTCGCCTGCCGCGCGATGGCTGAACTTAGAGAAACGATGAGGTTGAAGAGATTGCTCTAGCACGAACTCCAAGAAATAATATGGTGTCAGATGGATGTCGTGGTGGTGGCGTGTGCCGTACTCCTGGACGTGAATGCTTGTTCTGGCCCATGCCACCCTACTACTCCTACTACTTACTATATAGTACTAGTATCAAGGATTCGAGGTGCTGGTTACGTACAACAAACACATAGTAACATATGGCTATAGTAAAAACACCTGCCCGACGCGCGAAGCATGTGAAGCTAGTACAAATAGTGTACTACTATTGTTGATTGGCCTCATCCGATAACCTATTGCAATGCACGTACAATTATGTATTCGAAAAATATTTTTTTGCCTCATCGCACCACTCACTCAGAGAAGCGACTCGAAAGCCATTCATAAATTTAGTAAGTTTATCATAGGCATATCATTTTATTACATACAACAGGTCATCAACCCACATCGACAACGAGGATACATTATAAATACTAAAATTTTCACCACACAACAAATAACAAGCAATGAAATGAACTTCAACTCAACCATTCCTCGACGTTGGAAATGCTTGCTTTGAACCACAAGTGATTCTCTGCGAAGGGCCATCTATTGTCGATCTCGAGACCAACGCAGGACTGATCATCCAGGCTGAAGCGTCCTACTATATCAGTACCAGGGTAGGGAACCACCGAAATGTCCGAGGTATAGACATAGTTGCTTCTCATAAATGGTACTAGTAACATTGTGTCAACAGCAGTTGGATCGCCTTTCACCATCATCGGATAGTTTTGTCCAAGGAAGAGCGAGTTTTCTCCAAGACTATCAATTCTGTACCAGGGAGAAGGTGTTGGTGCTAGCACACTAGTATCCATCTCGAATACCATGCAACAGGCGTTGGAATAGGTCCAGAGAGTGCGACCATGGGAGACAACATGTGCTCCCTCAGTAGTAACAAACTCAGTGTGCTCTATACACACAAGAAGAGGTGATCCATAGGAATTAGTTGCCAGGCGCCACTGGGTATATACATTCTGCTCGTCCTCATGCTCGTGATCATCACCATCGTCATCTTCCCCTTGGTTATAAAAATTTTCAAGTATAGGTGGTGGAATGTTCATAGGACCTTGGAAACACAAGAAGAAGGTTAATTAGTAAAGGGAAACTTGCTAACCCGCATGCATGTGGATGAAACAATTATAATTACGGTGGAAGACAAACGTACCGAAAGTATAAGGATTCCATGCAAAAACAGTGCCACGAGTGGTGGCAGCAAACACAAGGCCCTCGTATTGAATTGCATCACAATACACATCTGTGTATAGACACTGATTTTTGAGCAATATCCATCCATTCGAACCACGAATGACGGCAACAAGCTTGTCGAAGATAGCAACAACTTCATAGTTGTTGTAATTCCTAGAGCGGTTGGGAACTCGACAAATTGCTATCTTCCGTAGAAGACAGTCACCATGATCGTATTTGAACTTGCGTACAATACCGGTGTGCTCAACCTCTGGGTAGTATGCTGAGATTTTTGGAAGTGGAACCCGGTCACGAGTGTACACATTCACAAGTTCCCACTCGCAGTTGGACCCAATGTAAACAACCCAATCTCCATTTGCGCCTGCCCAATCCTTGCCCTCAAGCGATGGCATCTTAACATCATACGTATCGTTATCAAGCGGCATCAACTTGCACAAGGCGAGGCCTCCGTCGTCCCCGCGCCAGTAGTCATCAGGGTCACGGCGAAGAAGATAGGGGAGATCAAACCACTCCTTGACTCTTGGGTTCCTTGTAATGATGTTATTAGTTGAGTCGAGAATAGGCTTGAATGAACCTGCCATGCTAGCCGAGGTGATGACGTCGCACCGATCAATGAGTTCCTCCACCACGTCATCTTTTAGATCGGGGCAAGAATAACGGGGTCATTTTCGGCCTGTTCCCTCCATGGAGAAGACGATCGAACAATGGCAGAAGAAAGGGTGAAGGGATGAAGAAAAATGGAGGAGGGAGAGGAAGAGCGTGCGATAGAAGTTCCAAATCGAGAGGGAAAGGAGAAGAGTCGGTGGACGGTTGCCAGTTTGCCACGGTTCACGAAGAGGCTCCCCGGCCTACACGTCCTTTCGGAAATACTACTAGTAGAAAAGGACTCGCCGTCGTCTCACTGATATGTTGGAACGGGACCACATGTCAACGAAACATGGTGTGTAATTTCTCGTGCAAAATGCGATCTGGCCACGTTGGCCCGAGGTGCCGCATTAGTTTTTTTTTGAAAGTTTGCCGCATTAGTTATTAACCTTTATTTTTTAACATGCAATCTGAATGGATAGCTCCTGTGGTCATCAAACGTGAGCGGATATAGTGATGGTTGATTCCCCCGAGCAACTTATTACTTTGGGAATATGGGAGTAGCAGTGGATTCAAGGAACGGAGAAATGATGGTTGCTTCGTCCGAGCAACTTACTGTGGCGAAGGTGGGGCTCTGTGATTTGACTGCTCACTAGTCATTGCTACTGCGGCGCAACGACCGGGGTGAATCTTTCCCTGAAGTTGTGTTGTGCACTCAATATTGCTGCATGGCAGGTGGAGCCGGATGAAGGATGTCCAACATGTCGGCGAAACGAAGTTGAATTGTTTCTGGCATTGCTATCAATCCTTCAGGATTTGTTTATATGTATGCATAATTTTGATGAAATTGTACTGTGATGCTATGAAGGTTTCAACTTTGGTTCCCGCAGGAAAAAAAGGTTTCAACGTAGGATTCATGTGTCTTGCCTCGAGATTATCTCGTTACAACATTCCATCAAATACAAATGAAACTACCATGGCTAATGCATCTCAATGGTTCGCAGATTAGCGCCAATATTCACATCACAACTGAAGACAAAGTTGTGAGAAGGTGTACAAATAAAGAAAAAAATATAATTGATCGATGTTGTTCGTAGGCATGGCTCCATTTCCTTGGCACAGTGTTCATTGCTTGGCAGCTAGTTTCACCCAGCTCCGTAGCCAAAAAGAGGTGTATGAAGGACACCACAATCCAATCATTTTGTGCAGCTCCACTAAAATCGAGTGGACCATCCATGTTTGCAAAGATATCCAGTCAGTGTGATTACAATAATAGTGGAACTAGATGATGAAACATAACACACATAAATAGAAGCCGATCACCTCTACGATCTCTCTTTAGGACTAACTTCTTGTTGGAGAAGATTAGGCATGGAGTTGGATGAGGAGGATAGAAAAATCAATCTCCCTTTCCACAGTCCCACAGAAGTGTAAAAACGTTGCCCGTGTGACATTTTGGCGGAACTGCACAAAACACTCTTTAGAAAAGTGATTTGTGCAGTTCACCAAAAGGTCGTAATAGCAATGAGGTGAAAATGGATAGCCCTGTTTGCAAAAGGAGGTCGAAAGGAAACAATTACTGCCCAATAACATGAGTTGAAGACACATACACTGATAAAAAAGAAGCATGTTCCATGTAATAAGGGAAAGATAGCACATGGTGGTTTATCAAAAATGGTTTGAGGACGAGATTGCAAGATGGAAAGTACGCCGGCCGAGATACGATTTAAGCAAACAACTAAAGAAGATCCACATGCAGCAACATGGGAAGATGGGCAGTGGAGCAAGGCCGGAGGAAGCTGTACCTGAGGGTCGTCGGGATGTTACTAGGAGGGCGCCGGCGGCCGGGATCTGCCCATACTGCGGCAACGAGCAAGTGGCGAAGGCCCTACCGCGCCGGAGCTTGGTCAGAGAGAACGGTGGGTACCGCAGATCGGGACGTGCTGCCTCAACACCGTCGAACAGAGATACGATGCACATCCTCCCTTTCCACCGGCAGACGGGATGTGGTCGGATCACTGACCAACACTGAGAGAGAGAGAGAGGCCGTTGCGGCCTTGTGTGAGATGGTGTGACGAGAGACAAACCCATTTTTCCATTTTCCCCACGACAATCTTTTATATTCTGTATGTGTCATTGAGGAATATATAACTTTATTTTATGGTAACGCGTCAAGTCGAACTTTGTTCCGTCTAGGCATGGTACCCAACCCTCCTTTGAGTAAACAACAGCTACACGCGTCAAATTATCACGTGGGCTGCCTTTTCGTACAAAAACGAACTCCACCATGTACCCGCACGGGTGTGGCCGGGAACGAGACGTGAGTACGTGCGTCCTGCGTGCACTTCTTCTTTAGGTGCAGGTACGTACGTGGGTGGGTGTGAGAGAGATGGTTTGTGCGAAATAGAGGCAATGTGTTGATGATATCTCAATCAGAAAAACGTAACATATGCAATGTGTGTGAAATGGAGTCATGGACGTGAGATATTGATAGAATTGAAAATAGGGATGAAGTGTGTGGCTGCGCGATCAATAAAGAGTGACATCGAATTTGTGTTTGCCCACGTCAAAGATACAGGGCGGCTGGCCTACCCGAATTTGAGAGGGCAGAGGTGCAGTTTTTCTCCGTGGCATGGATACCTACCTAGAACGTTCGACTATCGG
>NC_041389.1:338889794-338984905 GCF_002162155.2 Triticum dicoccoides | reverse complement strand
CGATCGACTAGTATATGTGTGGGGAAGGAGAGAGACCTAGCTATGTATTGAGGGAGATCGATCGACATCCATGGATATGTGTAGGAGAGGAATAAGGTTGGGAAAAATACAAAGGTAGAGCTTCGGAGGGTTGGTGGTGGAGTGGCGTCTCACAAATGGTGGGAGAGGCCTGCTAGACAAACGGAGGGTATGAGTGCAATATGAATAAGAGAGGGCGGGGGATGTCTGTCTATCTATGCACGTGCGTGTGAGAGACGGGTCAGGGGGTATTCAAGGATGATGAGGGGAGAAGATATGGTTGTGGTAAGCATACGTAACTACATAGGAAGATCAACCGTCGTGTGTCCGAGAAAAGGAGAGACATAACTAGCGAGGCAAGTGTATCGGTGCTTGGTGAAAACGAATTATAATCGACCTAGCTATATGTAGGGAGATCAGTTCATATACACGCGTGCATGTGTTAGAAGCAAATAAGGTCCGGAGAGGCGGACAGGGGGAGAGGGTGTGGCTAGGAGGTGGTGCTAGAGGCCTACCATGTCGAGGGGGGAGGAGTGTGTGAGTATGTGATCAATGAAAAGAGGGGCGGGAGTGTGCACCTGCGTGGAATCGTATTGGACATAGGGGGCATGGACAGTGAGAAGAGAAGTGGGGAAGTATATATGTGTTTGTTGTAGGCACACTTGGCTAGAGAGGTATATCGACTGGTGTGTGCCGGAAAGAAGGAGCAGGGGGCTTACACACACCGCTGGTGGACGACCTAAAGAGAAATAATGAACATGCGCGATGGAGGGGACGCTAAGGGTGGGTCAGAGGGGGTTGGGCGTGTGCATGCACGATAGAAAGTTAGCGCTAGCTAGCTACAAATAGAAGAGGATCATGAAGGTGTAAAAGACGAACAAAGATCATAATTCATTATAAAAAAGTGGATACGGATACTTGAAGAAGATATCATAATGTAGAACATTGATTATAATTTGGGCTAATGTGTGGCTTTTGCAACTCAGGTCTAAATACTTGTCATAATGTAGGGGGCGGGGCACTATACTTTGTGTGATAAACATGGTGTACGTATGGAACATGGTTTAGATTATGAATATATAGTTAGTACATCAAATATACTATTATTTGGAATCAACATCAAGTGTATTCAAAAAAATAGAATTCGAGTTCATGTAGTACACATAGTTCGTATCTATCTCTATAGTAATCATGTGGTGTGTTATTAAGGTAATACACAAATGATGGTTGAAGTTGGAAACAATCATGATTTTAGATTCTTATTGAAATAGAGAAACAAATTCAAATTTAGTTCGAATTGCAACGGTAGTATAGACATTTGGAATGCACCAAAATGTTGGTATGAGTAGGTTACATGCATTATACAGCAAGCGAAAAAATTTAATCGGACATAACATGGATTCATACTCCCTCCTTCCATCTATATAGGGCGTAATGAGATATTTAAGACCGCCTTTGACTATTGACAAGATTAATAGTACATGACATGCACAATGTGAAAATTATATCATTGAAAGAACCTTTCACAAACGAATTTAACGGCGTGCTTTGTGTAAGTTACATGTCATATATTATTGCTCTAATATTTGGTCAAAGTTAGCATCAAAAAACGCATTAGGCCCTATATAGATGGAAGGAGGGAGTAGCTTTGAATAGCATTTCTGTAGTAAAACGGGGCAAGACTCTCTCTTTGTGTGGTGTGAATAGTTTTATTTTTTTCGTTTTCTTTTTGGTTGAGGGAAGTGCGAATTGATTTGGTACGTACAAGTACAATATCTTTACCTAATAATAAAGAGAATTGGGTTTCTGTCGTCCGTCATTAAAACTGCCCCTGAGGTTGTAAAGAATTACCCACCATGCCATTGGTAAGTGAAAAAAAGGGTTCAGTTTGTCCCTTCTAAAATCCGCGGTAGGCTTGATTATTAAAATTAAGCCCATGTAGTCAATAACATGCGGATGGCTGGCGTAGTGGTGTGAACCTCACCTCTCGACCTGGGAGACCCAGGTTCGATTCCCCTTTCTCTCTTTTCTTCTTTTTCTCTCCTATTAATGTTGGTAGGCGTAGGATATTACTCCTCGCCCCAGCGTCACTTAGGAGATGGGCTGTACAATGTACCAGTTACTCTATTTTCATTCTTTCTATTTTTGTACATATTCAAATATTTCAAAAAAACTCATAACTTTCAAACCCTAACTCCAAATCTAACATGTTATATATAGAAATCCCTTAAAAAGATGTGTAGATTTCAAATATGGTATTATATTAATCACTTTCAAATCCTAACTCCAAATCTAACATGTTATATATGGAAATCCCTTTAAAAAGATGTGTAGATTTGAAATATGCTATTATATTAATCATCATTCATAAAATTCCATTTATGCTGTAACCTTTATTAATATCTTCTTTATATGGGGTATTTTGAAAATCCCGTCTTAACATTGATATTTCTGTTGTCTAATAAATTGGAAACATGTTGAGTACATTTCACAAATAATACAACCTTATGAACTTTGCGCGACACCACTTATCATGCTGTTTCTCGTGTGGCATTGTGAAAGATTTGAAGGGATTCGCCGATGCTGTCAGGTGTGTGTATGAGGGTTGATTTTTTTTTTCGTTTCAACGCACGAGGAATAATGCCTTTTCGTGGAATCTGAAGCATGCATGGTTAAAAAAGAAATTCCAAATCATACACCTGATTTCATGAAAATTATTGTGACCTCTTCAAATAAAAAATTCGTTTTAGTGTGGTATGTGCAAATCTGTTTATTATGTTCCCTTCTATATGAAAGATAATTGAGTTGTACTTTAGACTTTATAGGTCTCCGTGCATGTATGTTTAGAAGAAATTTGGTAACGAAAATCAGTAATGGGCATCTGGTAACTTACCAATTAAACATTAATTTCTTATATATGTACATACATGTACGATCCTCATGATTTAGGCTCTCAATGATAAATCAAATGATGAAGGTAATAACTCCTTATACTGCAAATTAACTAGGAAGGTAATTTAGATATTTAAATTAATCAATTCTCTCATGATTGAAGTGTAGCATCTCATACATGCATTTTAAGACCATTGGTAAAATATATATTACATGGCTGATGCAACAGAATGTTGTCTTGGGTCATTGGGCCAGGGAAGTGTGTTTTGATTCTCCCGGTGCAACGCACGGGCATATTTGCTAGTTACTACACATTAGGCTTGTCCCTAAAATTCAACCCGCGTCTTGTTATATCCTGAAAATTCAGATATCGTGCTCCCAAAACTGTCGCCTTCACAACCCGCGCCTTGGTATCCCGAAATTACAACGCGCGTGAAAACTCCCTCCAGCTGCCAAATCCCGACACGCGAAATACCCCTTCTAACCTTGAGCTGAAAGGTCCGCTAGTTCAAATCGGTGGGGGGTACTTTTGTAACACACACTACATTTTGGACAAGCGCGTCCCTAAGTCATGCTTCACCCCCTCCCATCGCCCCCTTTTCGCCATTCGAAATCCCAGGCCGCCATAACCTCTCCGCTCCAGCCGCGAAACCCCACCCTCCTCCGTCCGCCACGTCACCGCTGCCCAGCCGAAGCCTCTTCCCCGACGACATCGTCCACCACAACAGCTCGACGTCCCTCGTCCACCTCCCCGGATGAGGATCCGTCGTCCATCTCGCTGTCCCGCCGGTTCAGCCGCCCCGTCCTCCACCCCCAAGGAGCTGCTCCGACGATCGCCTCGTCTATCGCGGCTGCTCCATCCCCACAACGCCACCTTAACCTGCTCCACTGGAACCGCAGCATCCTCACCGACTCCTCGGACGAAGCCGAGGCCTACTCGGTGCCACCAAAGAGGTTGTACACTCATCGCATCGCACCTTCTCCTTAACTCGACCTCCCAGCGCCGACGGTGCTCCATCCCGCACCCACATGGAGAGGCTACCTTGAAGCCGGCGCCGCGGGCGACATCTCCATAGCGGCTCTCCCCCAGTGCGAGGCCCCTTTGGCGGCGGCATCCATACCAGCCGGATCTGCTGCTGCTGCTCCGGCTGTCGCTCGCTCGCTCGCGCTGCTACTACTGCTCCAGCTCTTGCTCGATCGCTCGCTCGCCCAGCTGTTGCTGCCGCTCTCCCCTCGCTCATGCTGCTGCTCTGCTCCGATTAAGCCACACTTCAGTCGACTGAATCGACTTTTGGGTCAGTCGATTTTCAGGGGTTGGGGGGGCTTGCTGGAGTTAAGGAAGAACCACCCGCAGCGGGGACGGGGGCTTGCTGGAGAGGTACCCCGCTATCTATCTTAGGGTTCATGGTGGGGGCAGGGGGCCTAGAGGGCTGGCCGGGGCGGCGGTGGAGAATTGTTTCGGGGCGGCGAGGCGGTGCCAGGGCCGGCGGTTCGGCCGGTGGTGGCTGGCGGCTTAGGGGGGTGCAGGTTGAAGATGAACTGCAGACCCTCCCTAAACTACATGTCAAGTGCCTCTCTGCTACCATTGCATTCAGTTTCGACAGTAGCATTCAGATTCCACAGTAAATTTCACTTTCGACAGTTAAGTTCAGAGTCAACAGTTTTTACCTCATCTGTTGTAGTCAGGTGGTTTTTGGTGATGTAAATTTTACATCCATTTTACATCATCTATTGGAGATGCTATTAGAATCCCACTTGAGATTGACGATGTCTGTCTTGTGCTGCTTCAGCCTTGACGTCTTACGGCTCACAGGAGCTGCTCCAACCATAGAACGATCCATCACAACAGAGCAGTGCCCTGGATGCCGTCTACAGATTCCTCAGATCTTCCTCCACACCTCCGGCAACCACCTCTGCCTCAACTGCTTCAGCGACCAACCCAATTATTCATGCATTTTGTTGAAAGGAATGGAGCAAAACATCCACCTGGACCTACTTTTGAAAATCCTATGCATGAAAACAAGACCAAGTGCATTAGTGCCAGAATAACATTCTAACTGTACACGCTTTCATATGGCTTCACTTTATTTTGGCCATGTTTCTTTGCATTCCTCTGTTGTTCCAATTCCTGTAAACCAAACACCCAAGTTGACAGAAATCATGTGTTTACAAATGCTCTATTTACCATGTGCATTTTCCTATCCTATTCCGGTGTTTTTCCTATCCCTGCGTTTTAAGAATCATGCAAGCCAAATGAGCCCTTACAGAATTACTTCAATTACACGTACATGTCGAAGGGAACTTTGTGTGGTTTTTCCTGCTCCTGCCGCGACGTCGTCCACCTCACCTGAGCTGCTCCATCGACAGAAGCATCCACCAAACCAGACATCATGACTCCTGACCATCTTTCGCTGCCTCAGATCTCCTTCCCTATCGCCGGCACCCACCGCAACAACATCACCATCATCGACTCAGCAGATGAACCTGAGGAGTACATGGGTCCACAAGAGAGGCTGCACTCTTTTGTTTCTGCTTATGTTATGCATTGCTTAAACTTACCTGCTACTTTATCGTCCTGTTCAGCTCTTGGAATCCCAAGTCAGGTCCAAATTAATGTTCAAACTTGAGTTCTAAATTAGTTGTGGGGCACATATCGAGGCAGCAATGAATAGTATGTCTATCTAATATCTGGTTCACCTAGGGTATGCCTATGTTGTTCATCTTGGGTGGGAAACAAATAGTAAAGTGATCATCATCTGTCTTTTTATTAATTTAAAGCAATCATCAGCCTGCTATCATTATTTTTGGATCCATCCACTGGTTGTTACCATCACTCTAAATTTCTGCATGCTCTCCTTACGTAATCTCACCATATTTTTTTCGCATGCATGTCAAATATTGTACACAGTCATGCTGAACATGTGGAGAAAAAGAGAAGAGTTTTTGCGCGGCAATACAATGTCATGCAGACATCGCTCCATGGTGGGTTCAATGAAAAACCCTCCCCACCCCTCTCCAGATTGTAATCCAGAGGAAGATATCTGTACTGAGGCGGATTCAGACACCGCTAACCACTCCTATTTACCCCCCCAAGGTGTTTGCTCTACCTTGGCATGATGATGTTAGTCATATCATGCATATGTTTCCTTACAGTGCCTACTTTTGACATCATATATGTCATCTCCTTAGTTTAGACATGTTCTGTAATGCCACCTATTTAGTTTCTATATCATATATGGGAATTATGCAGTCTCATGTCTTTTAGCCAGCCATAATATATGTGAAATGTGCAATGCCATCCTGTTTAACCAGGCATCATATATTTGAATGATATCTTGCCCATCCTTTTCTTCATTACATTTCCATTTGTCGACAATGTTTGTACATTAAACTACTCTTCCTGTGAATCAGCAATTTGGGTGGGAGATGGAAAAATCTGGAGTGAAAACAAGGCCTTCAGAGCAGACAGTGCTACCTGTCGAAGCAGATCTCTTGTTGGGTCCAGATAGCTCCTTGGATATGGATTCAGAGACAGATGACCAGTCCTATTCCCCCACTGAGGTGTATGCTCTAACTTGGCACGGTTATACTGCTCATATCATGCATATGGTGTCTTGCATTGCATAGTATAGACATCATATACACAATATTCAACACCATGTTCTTAGTTCGGACATCATATCAAATGCCCTTTGTTTAGCATATAAATCACATATATGAATTAAATGATGCAATCCTGATTACTTAGATAACATGTAGGTGAATTATGTTATGCGATCCTGTTTAGTTATTCATCATATCTTCGAATTATGGTATGCTATGCTATCCGGTTTAGATAGACATCATATATGTGAAATTATATCATGCTATCCGTTTTAGTTAAACAATATACATGTTAACTATTTCATGCCCTCTTTTTTCCACACTATCTATTGCATCTGTCTCTCATACAATGTCTGTACATTCAACTATGTTTCTTGTTTATCAGCCATTTGAATTGGAGGGGGTGATGCCAGTATCTAGCAGACTAAAAACACGGTCTTCAAATAAAACAGTGCTACATCTTGGTGGAGATAGCACCCCGTTTGTACATGCACAAGAACCAGCCCTACCACACATAACCCAAACTCTCGCAGATTGTACCCCTACTGTGATGGACAGAGAACCAGCTTCACCCAATCTAACCCCAACCCCAGCCGATAGTAACCCAGTTCCTGTTGACACAGCACCATCTCCACCACAGAGCTCCCAAACAAGAGCAGTTAGTAAGGCAGCTCCAGTGCCCAAAGGGCCAGTACTATCACGGCGAACCCCAACTCCACCAGTTAGTACACCTATTCCTATGGAGGAAGCACAACCAGCTAGTCGTAGTTTAGCATCTATCGCATTTGATGTTGTTAAATCGTATGTGCATATCTTCCCATCTTGGAAATATTATACTGAAGATGAAGGAAAATGCCAGTTGCAGGTGTTTGTCCAGGAGTTATGTGTAAGTAATGTTATTCATGGCAATTACTTTGCTTCGTCCCATACATCCTACTCCATGATGGTTATAATACAACAATTTTTTCCCATTTTTCTCTATAGAGAAGGACCGATTTGGAAAGTCAGGATGAGGTAACCTGTGCTAATACCTCTGCTATCTTCAAGAATGCTTGGTGGCAGTATCGGAATTACCTGAAGAAAATGTACTTCACCGGCAAAGAAACTCATCAAATTCCCTTACGTTCTCCTGAGACACATTTACTGGACGATGACTTGGAACGCCTTGTTCTGTACTGGTCCCGAACCAAGAATGTGGTAAGGTCTATGAGCTCATTTTCTATTTTTAAATATTATATTCTTGCGTCTTACTGTACTCTGTTCATGTAGAACAAGTGCCTAAACCTGAAGAACAACTATTCTAATTTAAGATTCTATTGCTATCATAGTTCAAAAAAGCGCTAGGCGTTAATTGTGTGTTTTTCCACCGCCTTGCGCTTTACTGACCAAAGCGCATGCTTATGTGCAGTTATGCATAGATTAATCGTAGTTATGCGCAATGCGTTTTGCCAACGCCTAGAGCCTAGGCGCGCTTAAGCGCTTGCTTAGGCGCGCCTTTTTTAACTATGATTGCTTTGCTCTTGTATCACACTATTTACTCATACAAACTTATTTTTAAATTGAAGGATCCAACCGAAACTCCAATGGCACAGCAGGTATGTTCACGCATGTTTCTTTACCAGGTTTGCTCTTATCAATAGCTCTGTTGATTTCAATTTCAATTGTGTATATAGTTGACTTTCATATCATGCACATTACTAGCATCACAACAGATCCAATAGTGTTGTTGTACATGTAGACCCGTGGTACCCATCTGAAATCTTGTTCTGTCGTGTAGTTTCCCACGCTTTGTATTCTTTCACTCCTACTTTGTCTTGAACTGATATGATTTGAACCGTGTCTCTATTTTGATTTGGCAAGACAATGCAGTGACCATAGGACATAGATATATGTTTGTTTGATGATTTTATTATGTACTAGTACTTGGAAATAGAAGACTTGGTAGTTTAATCTTGTCCACCTTACTAATGAACTGGTTCACCGAAATGAGTTTCATATACTAGTACATGCTAAACTTGTTATGTGTCTGCTTGTTTCTTCTTTTAGAATGCTGACAGAATATTAGGGAAGAGTGCCTTATTAAGCAATGGTAAAGGAAGTAATGCAGATAAGGTTCAGGATAGTGACACATCCTTGTTGGTCTCCAACAAAGCTGATAAAACAGCTAAGGAAGACTATCTTGAAGACAGCAAGACAACCCCAAAGTCCTGTCTTAGTTTAGTGTTCGAGTTACTGGCCACTACCACTTGCACAAGCTATTCAAACTCACCGTATGAATCAGTTCGGTTTCTTGAGTCTCAACTACAAGCTGAAAGACGTCGATCAGCTATGCTGCGACAAGAAGCGGAAGGACTGCGGAAGTCCCTCGAGCATTCATATGCATACTTTCTGGTGCAATAGCAAGCGTTGGAGGATTTTAGCGCCAAACAGGACAAAGCTAATAAGCTTGCTAAGCTTATTGCCAGCATGGTGGATACCCAGGATAACATTTCTTGAGCTCTTCTGAAGTTGTTTCAGTTATGCTCTTGTTTTGCTCCATGTTTGTTTGCACTGGTGGCCAATTTTGACGGCCAGTGTATGTAATATGCTGCTTTGTTCCCTATATTTGCACTAGTGGCAAATTTTGATGCCCAGTGGATGTAATATGTGTAAAAGCGGTAATAGGCTAGCATTAATTGCTTGATTATTTATTTCCTTATTATTTTGTTTAGTTGTTTGCTTCTAGTCACTGCAGTTCTTTTTCTGTGTTTTTCTAGTGGCCACAATAGCCTATTTTTGGTAACGAGGCCAAAATAATCATGGCAACACACGGACTATTGTAACCATGGGCCTCCTACAGGCCTTATGATCCATGGGCCTTCTTCCGGGCGTAGGATCCATTGGCCTTCTATACGGGCCGTAGGATCCATTGGCCTTCTATACGGGCCTTAGAATTCATGGGCCCTCTACGGGCCGTACGATCCATGGGCCTTCTACGGGCCGTACTATCCATGGGCCTCATACGGGACGTAGGATCCATGGGCCTTCTACGGGGCGTATCATCATTTCACCAATCATGGGCCGTACTATTCGTGGACCATAATGGGCTATTAATAGGCCATATTTGATAACTCTATGAAAACAGCCCAACGGGTTTTTTTTGACATGAAAATGGCCCAACGTATTAGCGGTCCGCAAACAGGCCGACTATAACGACGGGCTGAATTTGGCCCACAAGCAGAAAATGACAGTAACGGGCCGTATGTAACCAAATGCTGCAAATGAGCCCACGAATCAATGGGCCCTGAGAAGGCCGAAAGATAACTTGGGCTGGAAACGGCCCAATGGAATAATGGGCCGTTAATGGGTATAAAGTGATACACTGTTCATTATGGGCCAGTTTCACCACGAGCCGTTAATGGGCCAAGAGTTACAAAGGGCCTCATATGGGCCAAAAGAAGTCATGGGCTACACATGGGCCGGAAGTTAAAACGGGCTGGAATCATATTGGACGGCCCAGATGACGGTACTGGGCCTAATTCGGAGAGGTCGTAACCGACCCTGGGTTAGCGGGCTGTAAATGGGCTATATGCGAACAGGCCGTTAACAGGCTTTCCGTGGGTCGACCCGCCACCTTTTGACCAAGTCAAACGGGCCGGCCTTTTCACAGGAATGGGTCTCTGTTGGGCCATGCCACGTGTCGCCGTATCATAGGCGCCTTCGTTCCAATGAGTGGATGACATCTGTCCCAACGGTGAGCCGACACGTGTTTCCTCCAGCCAATGATGATTTTACACGTGGAAAATCCCCATTGGTCGGGGCTGTTAACGGGTTATCGGATCCAAAATCGGACCCGATAGCTTAATGGCGTTCTTACGATGGATGTCACGTGTCGATCACCCTTGATGAAAGCACTTCTGTGACGCGTGATTTATCGTCATGGAAGTGGACACTTCCGTGATGATAATTTTGGTAATGTCATGGAACACTTCTACGACAGCACATGTATGACTATCTTGATCCTGTCATAAAATCGTCATGGATGTACATGCATGACAAAAAACGTGACCTACTGTGACAAACACGTATCATCACGGAAGTGTATTTTTTTTGTAGTGTTATCCTTAGCATCTTGAAGTGGTTCCACATCCTCTAGTCCAGGCCACTCCATTGTTGAACTTCTCTGAAACATACTAGGTAAAAGTATTAGTCCAACAAGAGATATGTTGACATTAATTACCAAAATCACATAGGGAGCACTTGTGCTTTCAATCTCCCCCTTTTTGGAAATTGATGACAACATACATC
Organism: Triticum dicoccoides; assembly: GCF_002162155.2. Taxonomy (NCBI): domain Eukaryota; kingdom Viridiplantae; phylum Streptophyta; class Magnoliopsida; order Poales; family Poaceae; genus Triticum; species Triticum dicoccoides. Next base: position 338,974,105 of record NC_041389.1, on the reverse strand, counting down.
AAAGCTTTAGATAAAGATATAGAGAATAACAAGTAAAGCTTTGGCTCCCCCTACATGTATGCAATCATGTAAATATGGAATATAGGAGCATGTGAATGCATAAGCATGACAGAGTAAGCAATGTGTTACATGTATCTTGGCTATATGCATCAGAGCAAATGGTGTGAATATAGAAGATGTACCTTCATGCTCATGAGTCCTTCTTGCAAACAGTATGTACATCAACAAGAAATCCTCATACACATGACTGTGATGCATATACTTACCTTGTGGTCTTCAGTTGGCTTAGTAAGGAATGAACCTGCATAAACAAGGTTAGATAACATAGATACACCTACTAACCAGAGCAAACAAAAGAAACCACAAGAGTACAAAGACTGGGATGACATGTAGAGAGTGAGTACTAAGTACCCCATTGGATATAGACATGTCTCCAAAGGTAAAAATGTGCAATAATTCAAGGATTTCCTTCCCTTAGATGTCTTGCTCCCCCTGAATATAGCATGGGATACTGGGAGAAGATAGGGAACAAAAAAATCAGAGCAAAGAAAAGAAACAGATCTAATGCAAACAATCAAATATGAACATGTCTTTCCCCTCTTAAAGACATGTGACTTCTCTCCTCTTGAACACCAAGCATCTGGGGTCTTTCTCTCTCCTGAGTATTCTCTCCCCCTATAGAAATGATTAAGCTTTGATGTGATCTCTCTCTCCCCTTTGACATCAATTTCCAAGAAGGGTTCTTCTGGATTTTTGTCACAAATGGGTTTGGTCCTTGAGTCACAAAACAAAGCAGCAAGTCGAATGTGATGCTGGTAGAGGACAAGAATCATTGAGTGGAGCTGGATCAAAAAGGAATGTAGCAACAAGTGGCAAGCTGTCTTTCCTACAGTGAAATTGGTGGCACCGAGTTGTGTGCTTCGGTTGCACCAAAAGGTTTCGGTTCGACCGAAGGCAACAGACCGGTGTGACTGAGTTCATCACAGAGAAAACACTTGTCAGCTCAGCTCACTAGACAAGTAAGATCTCACAAGTATTTGCAAGGAATTAACTGAAAGATTTGCAACAAATTGGATGCAGGGAATGTAGAACAGAAAAGAAATCTAGATGAAGTTTTTTTGAAAGGGGAAACAAATATGCATGAGACAAATGCAAGAGCACAGAAAAGGACACAAGAGAACTTCATCTAGAATTGGTCGGCAATAAAGTCACCTATGTTAGAGTATATTGACTTAGGAGTCAAGTGAGATCGCTTGATCATAGGTCATACTCATCGTTTAAGCTCAAAATGGGGTTACCATATTTCGTTTAAGCATTTTGATGTATTCACATCTTGTTGAGTTGCTTTGACTCATGACTTGGAGTAAAGCTTCTCTAAGATGGAATCACATACCTTGGGTGGTGGTGTTGATCGTGATCATGTAGTTGAACTTGTGTGGGTTGCTCAAGGTTGGTGTAGCTCATCAAGAGTTGGGAGCACCACTTGGAATTGAAGTTCATCTACCTACATGGGTTAGACTTGCAAGGAAGAGCACTTGTGTATCCAAAATGACAATCATGAAACTCAATATAGAATTTGTCAAAGGATATGTTTGAAGGGTTTCGTGCTTCCTTGTCTTCAACCACCATTGTGTAGAGACTTGGTGATGTAGAGATTGTTCAAGATGTGAGTGAGTTGCAATCTCATAGATTTAGATTCATCCAAGTACCTACAAGGGTTAGATACCATGCAAGGGTGCAAATATATCCAAGATATATGATTATCATCATAAGGGAACATCAAGGATTAGTCATAGGCTCATGTCTTGCATGTATCCAAATGGAGTTCCTACTCCATGTTTGAAGCATCAATGATGTTCAATTCACCTCTTAACCTACAAAACACTTTCTCATCAAGTGGTTTCGTGAATATATCCGCTAATTTCTTTGCTTAAGATTAATGTCACCCTTAGCAACATGATCTCGAATGAAATGATGACGAACTTCAATGTGCTTAGCTCAAGAGTGTTGCACGAGATTGTGAGCAATCTTAGTAGCACTTTCATTGTCACAAAGCAATGGAACATGTTTCACATATATCCCATAATCTTTAAGAGTTTGGGTCATCCAAAGTAATTGAGCACAACATGAACCAGCCATAATGTATTCCGCTTCGGCGGTTGATAACCCACAAGTATAGGGGATCGCAACAGTTTTCGAGGGTAGAGTATTCAACCCAAATTTATTGATTCGACACAAGGGGAGCCAAAGAATATTCTCAAGTATTAGCAGCTGAGTTGTCAATTCAACCACACCTGGAAACTTAGTATCTACAACAAAGTGTTTAGTAGCAAAGTAATATGATAGTAGTGGTAGCGGTAACAAAAGTAAAGACAGCAAAAGTAATCTTTTTGGTATTTTGTAGTGACTGTAACAGTAGCAATGGAAAAGTAAATAAGCGAGAACCAGTATATGGAAAACTCGTAGGCACCGGATTAGCGATGGATAATTATGCCGGATGCGGTTCGTCATGTAACAGTCATAACATAGGGTGACACAGAACTAGCTCCAATTCATCAATGTAATATAGGCATTTATTCCGAATATAGTCATACGTGCTTATGGAAAAGAACTTGCATGCCATCTTTTGTCCTACCCTCCCATGGCAGCGGGGTCCTAGCGGAAACTAAGGGATATTAAGGCCTCCTTTTAATAGAGATCCGGAACAAAGCATTAGCACATAGTGAATACATGAACTCCTCAAACTATGATCATCACCGGGAGTGGTCCCGGTTATTGTCACTTCGGGGTTGCCGGATCATAACACAAGTAGGTGACTATAGACTTGCAAGATAGGATCAAGAACTCACATATATTCATGAAAACATAATAGGTTCAGATCTGAAATCATGGCACTCGGGCCCTAGTGACAAGCATTAAGCATAGCAAAGTCATAGCAACATTAATCTCAGAACATAGTGGATACTAGGGATCAAACCCTAACAAAACTAACTCGATTACATGATAAATCTCATCCAACCCATCACCGTCCAGCAAGCCTACGATGGAATTACTCACGCACGGCGGTGAGCATCATGAAATTGGTGATGGAGATGGTTGATGATGATGACGGCGACGAATCCCCCTCTCTGGAGCCCTGAACGGACTCTAGATCAGCCCTCCCGAGAGAGATTAGGGCTTGGCGGCAGCTCCGTATCGTAAAACATGATGATTTCTTCTCTCTGATCCCCCCAAAGCCAATATATGGAGTTGGAGTTGGCGTCGGAGGGACTCCAGGGGGCCCACGAGGTAGGGGGGCGCGCCCAGGAGGGAGGGCACACCCCCCATCCTCGTGGACCGGGTGTGGGCCCCCTGGTCTTCATCTTTGGCGAGGATTTTTTTTATTATTTATTCTAAGATATTCCGTGGAGTTTCAGGTCATTCCGAGAACTTTTGTTTTCTGCACATAAAACAACATCATGGCAATTCTGCTGAAAACAGCGTCAGTTCGGGTTAGTTCCATTCAAATCATACAAGTTAGAGTCCAAAACAAGGGCAAAAGTGTTTGGAAAAGTAGATACGACGGAGACCTATCAACTCCCCCAAGCATAAACCCTTGCTTGTCCTCAAGCAATTCAGTTGACAAACTGAAAGAGAAAAAGAAAAACTTTTACAAACTCTGTTTGCTCTGGTTGTTGTACCTATGTGAAGCCAGCATTCAGGTTTTCAGCAAAGATTATAACTAACCACATTTGCAATAATTCTCAGGTCTCATGTTTACTCATATCAATAACATAATCAGCTAGCAAGCCATAATAATAAATCTCGGATGACAACACTTTCTCAAAATAATCATAATATGATATAACAAGATGGTATCTCGCTATCCCTTTCTGTGACCGCAAAACATAAATGTAGAGCACCTTCAAAGATCAAGGACTGACTAGACATTGTAATTCATGGTAAAAGAGATCCAATCATAGTCATACCAGATAGAAATTAACAGTAATGAATGCAAATGACAGCTGTGCTCTCCAGCTAGTGCTTTTAATAAGAGGGTGACGACTCAACATAAAAGTAAATAGATAGGCCCTTCGCAGAGGGAAGCAGGGATTTGTAGAGGTGCCAGAGCTCGGTTTTGAAATAGAGATAAATTATATTTTGAGCGGCATACTTTCATTGTCAACATAACAACTAAGGGATGACGATATCTTCCATGCTAAACAAATTATAGGCGGTTCCCAAACAGAATGGTAAAGTTTATACTCCCCCTCCTCCACAAGCATCAATCCATGGCTTGCTCGAAACAACGAGTGCCTCCAACATTCAACAGGTCCCAGGGGGAGTTTTGTTTGCAATTATTTTGATTTAGTTTGCATAAAGCATGGGACTGGGCATCCCGGTGACCAGCCATTTTCTCGTGAATGAGGAGCGGAGTCCACTCCTCTTGAGAATAACCCGCCTAACACGGAAGATAAGGGCAGCCCTAGTTGATATATGAGTTATTCGAGTATGCAAAACATAATGTTTATTTGAAGGTTTAGAGTTTGGCACATACAAATTTACTTGGAACGGCAGGTAGATACCGCATATAGGAAGGTATAGTGGACTCATATGGAATAACTTTGGTGTTTAAGGGATTGGATGCACAAGCAGTATTCCCGCTTAGTACAAGTGAAGGCTAGCAAAAGACTGGGAAGCGACCAACTAGAGAGCGACAATAGTCATGAACATGCATTAAAATTAATAAACATTGAATACAAGCATGAGTAGGATATAATCCACCATGAACATAAATATCGTGAAGGCTATGTTGATTTGTTTCAACTACATGCGTGAACATGTGCCAAGTCAAGTCACTTAAATCATTCAAAGGAGGATACCACCCCATCATACCACATCACAACCATTTTAATAGCATGTTAGCACGCAAGGTAAACCATTATAACTCATAGCTAATCAAGCATGGCACGAGCAACTATGATCTCTAATTGTCATTGCAAACATGTTTATCCATAATAAGCTAAATCAAGAACGATGAACTCATCATATTTACAAAAACAAGAGAGGTTGAGTTCATACTAGCTTTTCCCATCTCAGTCAGTCCATCATATATCATCATGATTGCCTTTCACTTGCACGACCGAACGATGTGAATAATAATAAGAGTGCATGTGCATTGGACTAAGCTGGAATCTGCGAGCATTCAATAAACAGGAGAAGACAAAGCAATATGGGCTCTTGGTTAAATCAACAATGATGCATATAAGAGCCACTTGAACAATTTAATCATGGTCTTCTCCTACTGACTCCCAAAGAAAAGAAAAGAAATAAAAACTATTTACACGGGAAAGCTCCCAACAAGCAAAAGAAGAACGACAAATATTTTTGGGTTTTCTTTTTAATTACTACAGCAAAGAAATAAACTACTACTAACAACAATTTTTTTGGTTTTTTCTTAAGGTTTATTAAACACACAAGAAGAAAGCAGGAAAAAGAAAATAAACTAGCATGGATATTATAGTGAAAGAGTATGAGCACCGACATCTAGCAATGAGTGTGTGTGAACATGAATGTAATGTCGGTGGGAAATACGTACTCCCCCAAGCTTAGGCTTTTGGCCTAAGTTGGTCTATTGCCAGGGATAGCCTGGCGGATACCCGTAGGTGAAGCTGGGGTCATACCGCGATGCAGCGGCTATCGCCTCCTGAGCTGTAGCGTGGCGTTGAGCAGCCTTTGCTCTCCTCTTGTACTCATCTACCTCCTCTCTGGTAATAATATATCTTCCTTTTGTCTGAGAATCAAAGAAGGCAGGAGCAGGAAGAGTAATATGGAATACATGCCGTTTGTTCAAGACTAGTCGATACTGGAGAGGTGGTTGTCAGATTTCGGGTTCCGGCAGACCCTTGAGGTTCGAACACTGGGATGCGCACGGAGATCTCACCCTCTACCTACCTGCACCCTGCCGCCACGCTAGGATCTAAGCTACGAAAAGAACAACACAAGAGACACAAGGTTTATACTAGTTCGGGCCACCATTGTGGTGTAATACCCTACTCTAGTTTGTGGTGTGGTGGATTGCCTCTTGGGCTGATGGTGATGAACAATACAAGGAAGAACAGCCACGCGAGGGTTTGTTCTTGGCTGGGGGATGAACTGCTAGGAGGAGTTCAGTTGCCCTTTTCTCTCTCTCTGTGATGCTACTGTATTGCTCTCTTCGAGATGCCTCTACCCTGTGGGTGGCTAGTCCTATTTATAGGCAAAGGCCCTGGGCCTCTTCCCAAATATTGAGCGGGAAGGGCACCAACAATTGGCCATTTTGAAGGGGAACATATGGTACACTTATCCTGACTAAAGTTGGTCCTCGCTTGTGAAAGGCTCTGGTGGTGACGCCTGCTTGGGCTCCACAATGACTTCCTTCCTGCCGTTGGGCTGGTCTTGGTCTTGTTGCACCGAAATGGATGCCTTTGCTTGATGCTCTCGCCAGCGCTTGCCCCCTTTGCACCAAAGAGGAAAGGAGGACACTGCGCGGGCTGGCGCCCGCCTGGCGCCCTTGGTCGTCATGGCTTGCGTCATGGGCACCTCGTGAGGTACCCTTCCTTGATCTCTCCGCCTCCTCGCAAGCCAGCCTGATGAGGCCGTGCCTGAGGAAGCTCCTTGTCGTTCGCCCCGCGAGGCTTGGCCCCTCACGAGGGTCTTGAGCTCGTGTTGATGAAGATGGGCCATGCTGGGCCCCCCTTTGAGCCACGCCGCAGGCCGCAGGAAGGCAAGTCTGGGGACCCCCGTTCCCAGAATGCCAACAGTAGCCCCCGGGCCCAAGGCGCGCCCGGACTTGGCCGAGCAGAGAGGCAAAAGGGCAAGTGCGAAGTGCCGCGGGCCCTAACAGCCTGCAGCCTTGGGCGTCGCGTGCCGGTTGATTGGACGTGGGTGCCTTAGCAACCGCGCGAGTTGATAAAGGAGCGACATCTGTCTAGGCCTTGCTTCTTTTGCTTTCTCCGGTTGCTGCCCAGATCCCCTTTCTTGCGCCTCTCCTTCCTGCCTCCGAAATCTCCAGATCTACTTCGACCGCGTGACCTAGGAAGCCATGGAGCCTCGTCAGTCCCTGGCCGGAGCTTGGTACTCGTCTGCCCTGGACTCGCCGAACGTGTCGGAGGTGAGCCTCGCCCAGGTGCGCCAGATGGCGGCGGTGCAGGGCATCGACGGGGCGAAGGTGTTCAAGGCCGGCTCTGCCCTTCCTGAGGGCCAAGGGAGCACCTTCTATCCGCTCTTTGTAAGCGCCATTACTGCCGGTCTGGTACCTCCCTTCTCCGAGTTCTTCTTCTCCGTCCTCCGCCATTACAAGCTGCAAGCTCTGCATCTCCATCCCAACTCTGTCCTTCTTTTGGCAATCTTCGCCTACTATTGCGAGGCTCACGTAGGGGTGCATCCCTCAGTGGCCTTGCTGCGCCACTATTTCTCCCTCCGGACCTCTGGTGGTCCCATCTCTACCTGCGCGAGCTTTGTCGCGTACGGTAGCTCCATTGCCATTTCGAACCCCGGGAAGAGGATTGAGGGATTCAGGAGCAAGTGGGTCTTAGTAGATGCTGGGCGCATCCACCCTCGGCTGATCTTGCCCATGGGTCACCCCACGAGTTCCGAAGATTGGTCTCGAGTGGAGCTCGTGGACCCCCGCGCGAAGCCGGTGTTGGAGAAGATGGACGCGGATCTGAGGCCGGCCATCATGGCGGCGGTGAAGCTGACCGGCGCATCACTGCTGAGGGAATTCCTGGAGCACCAGCTGGCTCCGCTTCGTCAGTACTCACTTCTGATGTGCAGGCCCCACCCGAGCCCCGCGGTCTTGGCGACGAGGATCTGGCTGCGGTCCTCCAATCCTTGGTCGGGGGCGACGTGGCGAGGTTGGAGGGCGCTCCTACACCCCTGTTCCTCCGCGACGACTGGGAGCAAGTACTGGAGTCCATGCCCGTCTTCAACGGGGATGGGCCCGTGCCCGCGGAGGCTCCCGAGGACCCGGTGGACGTGTCCTCCGACGACTCCAACGATGAGAAGGGAGAAGGGGAGCGTGAAGGAGGGCTTGACTCCAAGGCGACCGACGGAGAGTCGAGGGCTCCCCTCCCTCGGCGCAGGTCCCGCACTCTCCGCCTCTCACCAAGCGATGACGATGAGGATGATGATGAGCAGGGCAGCGGGAGCTTGCTCCCGATCCCGAGGAAGGACAGGACCGGGCTGATCCCCCGCGGGTTTGACCCAGCCCCGAGGCGATCCGCAGACGCGCCTCCTGCTCCTGAGCTCCTTGAGGCTGACCCTTGCAGCCGGCTCTCGGGCTTCAAGTACGGCCGGAGGTTGCTCGAGCTCGTGAGCGACGACCTGTACGTGCTTGACTCCTGTCTTGTTTCTTGTGTTGTTGCTGAGGCTTGACGTCTACATCTCTTGGCTAGGCTGGCGCCCGCGGCGAAGAGGCCGAAGGGCACTCCTGAGGTCCCATCTAGGGCAGCGCCTCCGCCCGCGAAAGATGGTGACCGCAAGGCATAGGCCTCTCCTGCCCGGTCGTCCTCGTGAGGCCTGGCTGAGCCGGCTGGGGCGAGCTCAGCCCCCATGGCCCAAGCGACTCCTGAGGTGCCCTTGCCTGATGCCGCCACCGCAGCCGTTGGGGCGCAGCAGGCTCCGCCTCAGGATACTGTGGTCACGCTGCCGCCTTCTCCTCCTACTCCACCGACTGCTATTTCTCCGACTCCTCCTACTGTTCTGGATCGTGCTGCTACCGAACTGGACCGGCTACCGCAGGACCTTCTGGGCGCCGACCCTCGTTTAGTGGTCGGGCGCTTGGAGCTAGCTTCTGGCTGGATTCGCTCCGACGCTTTGATTCGGGCGGCGCTGGTCCAGGCCTCGACGGCTTGCGATGAGGAGAAGCAGGCCGTCCTTGGGGTGAAGGCTGCTCGCGACGCCGCCTTGGGGGAGGTGGCTGATGTCCAAGGTCGCTGCAAGGCGCTGGAGAGCGAGCTGCAGGGCCTGCGGGACCAGCTCGCCGAGGAGACTCGCCTTCGCCAAGAACAGGAGGAAGGCATGAAAGCTCGCGAGGCGGCCGTCAAGGACCGGGACGCCAAGCTCAAGAAGCGCCGTGAACGCCTAGGCGCGCTGGAGCAAGAGTTGGAGGCGAGGAAGGTCGAGCTGGACGGTAAGGCACGGGTTCTTGCCGAGGATCACGTGGCCTTCACGGAGATGGAGGTGAAGGCTCGCACTATGCTGAGGACGCTTTACGATAGCGGCCTAGAGAGCCCGCTGGACGGCGCCGAGGACGGCCCCGCCAAGCTGCTTCCCTTCCTGGTCCGCGCTCTTGAAGATGTTACCCTTGGCTTTGGCCCTACGGCTGAGGCCGAGGCGCGTGTCCTGTCTTATGCAGCACTGACGCGGGTCCTCACCCACATCTATGTTCGCGACCCCAACGTCGACCTCGACAGCCTGCTGGAGCCAGCGAGCGGCGAGCTTGCCGCTGCCGCTGCTGAGGACGTGAAGGGTCATGCGGAGGCACTGCTGGGGAAGTTCTGGGCCTTCAGCACGAAGTCGAAGCGAGGCGCTGCCGACCCTGCGGCTCCACAAGGAGAACCCGCTCCGCGCAGCTCCACCGCCGACAAGTGACTCCATTGTGGCTCCTGTCCTGCTTTTAATTCCTGCACATGTTCCATGCCTCGGGGAGGCATTTAAACTTGCGTTTGGTATTGTGATAACAGTATGGACTGTAATATTTGCTTTTGAATTCCGTGAAATTTGCGCTTCTCCTTCCTACTTGCCTATGTTCTACGCCGGCAGAGCCCGGCCCCGTGCATACCTCAGCCGCCATTAGCCCCGACCGGAAACCAGGACGGGACCAAGGAGTGAGGGGCTACGTGACAAGTTAGGCTCCTGAGTCACGATGCTCAGGAGTCCCCATTGGCGCATGAACAACAAGTAGGGAGGTGAGATGTGGGTGGATCTACCGTTCTACGTCTGCAGAGCCCGGCACCACGCATACCTCAATCGCTGTTAGCCTTTCGGAAATAAGGAGTGAGGGGCTACGTGACCAGTTAGGCTCCTGAGTCACGATGCTCAGGAGTCCCCCTTGACGCTCAAACGGCCTTCGTACCTTGGCCCGCTCAGGGAGAGACGTGCGATGAACCAGGCCCGAGGGGCCTGGCTGGGTGGCGTACGTCTGGGCGTGACCCTGGCGCAGCCCCCGTGCCCAGCCCCCTCGCACGGCACTCCCGAGGGGAGGCGTTGCGATGAGGCCAGACACTGAGCTTTGGGCTCCCTGAGGTTGATGCAGCCCGGAGGCCACCCTCAGTTGTTTATCACCAGTGTAGAGCATAGCGCTTCCGTATGTGTACGGGCATAGCCTCTCCTCGGCAGTGTCGTCAGCCAGCACGGAGCATGGTGCTTCCACTGGTGCGTGGGAGGGGGCTCCCCTCCGGGAGGAGCCCCCGGGGCGTGTACAGCCCCGCCCTGACACGTGGCTGGCACGGTAGGGCCTGACGAGGTGTATCTGGGCACCTGTGAGCCAGCGCGGGACTCACGGGGCCCTACCTCAAGGCGGGTTGCGCCTGACACTGGGCCTTATCTTGTGATGTGTTCATGCAGATTTGGTTAGATGTCGGCACTCTACGTCCTCGGGTCCCGGCCCTCGAGCTGGTCTCAGCCGTCGCTGGTATGCCAGGTCATGATGCCATGGACAAGACCAGAGGGTGAGGGCTGGAGAGCCAGTAGGATCCCTGAGTCGCGATGCTCAGGTACCCCCCCCCCTTTAACGTGCAAGCGGTCGACATGGAGAAGAAGAGGTGCCGTGGACTGGCATCAAATAACAAATATGGTGGGTCGAACGCATGACCCAAAATAAACGCAAAAGGGATACATGCCACTGGGTCTGGCCCGAGCGACTTGGGGATGATGCAGCCCGAGGGGCGCCCCCAACAAAGTAAGCTGGGAACATGAAATAAAAGGGATACACGCTGCAGGGACGGACCCATGCGGCCGGGGAATAATGCAGCCCTGGGGGGCGCTCCCAGCTGGAAATGAAACTAGAAAGATGTCACCTGATGGCGCTGAAGATGAAGGGGTGTTGGTGTAGCAGACTCGGTGGGCTGCGGAAGCCGATCCTCACAAGCCCCCAGGCCCAGGGGCCTCGGGAGGCTCCGGAGGCGCTGGTGGCTCCTCGCGGACCATCTCCATCTCCGCCAGGGCTGTGGAACGCCTGGCCTCTTGAGCCTCCAGGATGCCCCTCATGAGGCGCTGGTATGTGGCAGCCACGTTCGGCAAGCCGTAAGCCATGAGAACGTAGCTGTGGGGTGGACCTTCACAGTGCCCCACTCGCGAGGGCCAGAGGCGCTCCTGAGAGGCGGCTTGGTTGAGCCCTGGTATGTCGATGCAGACGCGTAGCCCACCATCCTCGCCTGGATGGGGAGCCACAGCGGGTAAGCGGCAGCTGCCTCTCATGACTCTTGACTCATGTAGCTCCTGAATGGCCTTGCTGACGAACTCCTGAGGGTTTGGCCCTCCTTGCCTTGCTCCTTCTTGAGGGAAACGTGCTTCGAAACACGCCTCCAAGTGGTGCCCAAGCGTCTCCCTCGTGACCCTGGCAAGGTCGGTGGCCCTCCAGGGGAGAGCCCCCGAGCCCTGCCTGAGGAGGGCGCCGAGCGCGCTTTCCTATGTGATAGAAGGAGGTTCCCCCTGGGCAGGTGCGGGCCTTGAGGGGCCTGCCTCCTGAGGGGCCGGGCCGGATGATGTCTTCTTCTTCTTGGGGGCGGTCTCAGGAAGCCTCCTGCTTCTGCGGTCCGGGTCTTCCAGTGATGCGGCCTGAAAGGCTCGCTCCAGGGAGCACACCGCGTCTTTCTCTTCACATGGCACCGTGATGACTCCGCCACTTCCTGGAATCTTGAGGACGTTGTAGCCATGGTGAGTCACGGCCATAAACTTGGCCAGCGCTGGGTACCCGAGGATGGCGTTGTACGGCAGGCGAATGTGGGCGACGTCGAAGTCGATGAGCTCTGTGTGGTAGTTGTCACGTGCCCCGAAGGTGACAGGGAGGCGAACCTTCCCAATCGGGACCGTGGAGCCGTCGGTGACTCCGGAGAAAGGCTTGGTTGGCTGAAGCTGATTGTAGGGCACTTGAAGATTGTTGAATGTTTCTACGGACAGGATGCTGAGCCCTGCCCCGCCATCGATGAGGGTCCTGGTGACTAGCACGTTGCTGATGATTGGGGAACAGAGCATCGGGAGGACTCCGGCTATGGCCACGCACTTGAGCTGATCCGCTGAGCTGAACGTGATGGCGCACGCCGACCACCTGAGAGGGCGCGTGGCTTCGAGCTTGGGGAGGACTGCATTCACATCGCGGGCGAACTGCTTGAAGATGCGCTGAGAGGCTGGGGCTTGAGCTCCGCCCAGGATGCAGGCGATCGCGCGTGGCTCCTGGAAGCCCCCAGCCCCCTCGTCCTAATGATGGTCCTCGTTTCTCCTTGGCTGTGGTGGCAGCGGAGGGAGGCTTGCCTTGCCTTGCGGGCGATCCTCGCAAGGCTGATCCCTCCAGTCTCCCTCGCGAGGCGGGTCCTGCCAGCGATCCTCGCGAGGTCGATCGCGCCACCCTTGGCGTGGGCCGCGGTCTTCCCAGCGTCCTGTGTTCCTTCCTCCTCCTCGAGCGTAACCCCGGTCGCTGCCGTCGGGGCGTCGGTCGATCCTCCCTTCTCGCACATCTCGGAGCTCTTGACATTCGTTGGTGTTGTGGGTGTGGAGGTCATGGTACACACAGTACCGACTGCCCTTGGAAGATTCGGGCTGATCTCTGCCCCGCTTGGTGTCTGGTTCTGCCGCGAGCACGGTAGCCCCCTAGCGCTTCACATCCTAGGCCTTGGGTTTCTTCTCTTCTGGGTCTGCGGCAGGCAGCTCGAGGAGGGAGAGGCGTCCTTCCTCAGCCCTGGCGCACTTGGTCGCCAAGTTGAACAACTCCAAGGAAGTGCACAGGTCTTCATGCATCACCAGCTCCTCCTTCATCTAGACGTCGCGCACGCCGTCGGAGAAGGCCGAGATGATGGCCTCCTCGGTCACCTTGGGAATCTTGAGGCGTGCGTTGTTGAAGCGCTGGATGTACTTCTGCAGGGTCTCCCCTGGCTGCTGCTTGATGCGGCGCATGTCGCTCACGGCGGGTGGCCGGTCGCGAGTACCTTGGAAGTTGGCGATGAAGCGGGTGCTCATCTCGTCCCAGGAGGAGATCGTGCCGGGGCCAAGTTTAGGAGCCAGGTGCGGGCCCCGTCCTTGAGCGCCATGGGAAACCAGTTCGCCATGACCTTCTCGTCTCCGTTGGCGGCTTCGATGCCCAGATCGTAGAGCTGGAGGAACTCGGCGGGGTCGGCCGTGCCATCGTAGCGAGGAGGCAGGTCTGGCTTGAACTTGCCGGGCCATGCAACGCTGCACAACTCAATGGTGAAGGCACGACAGCCTGCTGTGGCCACGGGAGGCCTTGGGTGACGAAGAGCTTGGTCTTGCGGGTCCCCATGCGCTGCAGCTGGGAGAAGCGCGGGGTCTTGACACGCGGGAGCAGGAGTGTGGTCGCGACGAGCTGGAGCGGGGAGCACTCGGGCAACTTCTTGTGGGCGAGGGACTTCTTGGCAGCTCTGCTCTTGCCGCGTTGGCGCCTGACGGAGCGGATTCCGCCCAGGGGCCATGCCCCTTGGGGCCAGGGCGCCTTCTTGAGGAGGAGGCGGCTGGGGCGCCCACGGAGCTTCATCGCCCGTGCAGGGCGGGGTGTGGTGCAGCGGGACGGACGGCGCAGGAGAGCCCCCTGCGGCACGGACGAGCTCGGCGACGCGGTCGAGCCATTCTTCGTAAACGTCATCGATGGGACGGTAGTGCAGGAGCTCGTTCGCTGCGATGAGCGCAGCTCGAGCCTCCATGGGCGCGCGGAACACGCGAGATGAAGAACCAGCTGAGGTGAGCGAGGGGGTAGCAGTGCGGCCGTCTTTCCTCATGGAGGGATGCTGGGGCGATGCTTGCTGCTCGTTCCCCGCCGGGCCGGTGGCGGCGTTGATGGCATGCGACGGGGAACAACGAGGGCGCCCACCGACGGGAGCCGTCTGGGCGACGCGGGAAGCAAGAGTGGCTCGATGCTCGGCGCGGGCCCGACGAGCGTCAGACATGGATGCGGTGGTCGAAGGAGAACAGGGCGGCGGAAGACGAATTCTGGCGCACCTCTACCTGGTGCGCCAAATGTCGGATTTCAGGTTCCGGCAGACCCTTGAGGTTCGAACACTGGGGTGCGCGCGGAGCTCTCGCCCTCTACCTACCTGCACCCCACCGACATGCTAGGATCTAAGCTACAAAAAGAGCAGCACAAGACACACAAGGTTTATACTAGTTCGGGCCACCATTGTGGTGTAATACCCTACTCTAGTTTGTGGTGTGGTGGATTGCCTCTTGGGCTAATGGTGATGAACAATACAAGGAAGAACAGCCTCGCGAGGGTTTGTTCTTGGCTGGGGGGATGAACTGCTAGGAGGAGTTCAGTTGCCCTCTTCTCTCTCTCTGTGATGCTATTGTATTGCTCTCTTCGTGATGCCTCTACCCTGTGGGTGGCTAGTCCTATTTATAGGAAAAGGCCCTGGGCCTCTTCCCAAATATTGAGCGGGAAGGGCGCCAACAATTGGCCATTTTGAAGGGGAACATCTGGTACACTTATCCTGACTAAAGTTGGTCCTCGCCTGTCAAAGGCTCTGGTGGTGACGCCTGCTTGGGCTCCACAATGACTTCCTTCCTGCCGTTGGGCTGGTCTTGGTCTCGTTGCACCGAAATGGATGCCTTTGCTTGATGCTCTCGCCTGCGCTTGCTCCCTTTGCACCAAAGAGGAAAGGAGGACACTGCGCGGGTTGGCGCCCGCCTGGCGCCCTTGGTCGTAATGGCTTGCGTCATGGGCACCTCGTGAGGTACCCTGCCTTGATCTCTCTGCCTCCTCGCGAGCCAGCCTGATGAGGCCGTGCTTGAGGAAGCTCCTTGTCATCCGCCCCGCGAGGCTTGGCCCCTCGCGAGGGTCTTGAGCTCATGTTGATGAAGATGGGCCATGCTGGGCCCCCCTTTGAGCCACGCCGCAGGCCGCAGGCAGGCAAGTCTGGGGACCCCCGTTCCCAGAACGCCGACAGTGGTTCAGTCCTCTCAACAAACTGGTGGGAAACCATAGAATCAAAATCTAAATAAGTAGGGGGTAACTCCATATCACCCTCACGAATGTGTATCTCAAGAAAATTAGTTAAGCAGGTTGCATAAATTCCTCCAAAGAAATCTCCGTTATGTCTATTATGATGCAACCTACGAGCTACAATGGCTCTCATATGATAAGATTGGTCTCCTAACACAACACTTCTGAGAATGCTGAGATCAGGGGCACACATGTGACATGCTTCATCCTTAGCATTTATGCATCTACCTATGAAGAGAGCAAAATAATGTATAGTAGTGAACGCTCCCTATAGTGGCTTGTGTTATATCTCTAGATTCCCCCATAGTTATTCTAGCAAGAAAGTCTCTATATTCAGATTTATGGGGATCCCTGACACTACCCCAAGATGGAAGTTTGCAAGCAAAAGTGAAATCCTCTATGTCCATGGTATAAGATTTGTCATAAAGGTCAAACATGACTGAAGGAGAATTACACGAAGATGAAAACTCAAACCTCCTCACAAATGAACTTGTGAGATCATGATAATGGGGGCATTTGTCAGCTTCAAAATCCTCAAGACCGGCGTTACGCAAATATGCGCTAAATTCTTCTTTGATTCCTACTTGATTCATAAAATTTTCCGAAGGCCATTCACAGGGCCTCACAAGAGCGTCTCTTGGTGGTTCCTTGTCAGCATCACGCATTGCAAGCCTGGGACCATGCTTCCTTGAAGAACCACCTTGGAACATCTTCCTAAACATATTGTTTCCTCTGAAAAATTTCTGAAATTTTTAGTAACTTCAAATAAAAGTGAACCAACTTCAATAAAATTGATAGAAACAACTCCCACAAGTGCCTAGAGCCTATATCAAGCATTAGAACTACTTGGAACCATATAAATTTGACATGCAAGCTCAAGAACATGGTCACCTATGCAGCATAACTTTGCAATGAATAAAGCACTAGAACAGAAACTAATTGGACCAATGGAGGAGTCACATACCAAGGAACAATCTCCCCAAGCAGTTTTGCGAGAGGTGCTTTGAGCAAGGAGATCGAAAATCACAGCAACAGGGGCTGAAACTCGTGCTTGAGTTGGTTTTTCATGTCTGTGTGAGGCAAAGGAAGAAGATGGGTGCAGGGATAAGTGGAGGAGGGCCACCATGGGCCCACGAGGCAGGGGGGCACGGCCAGGGGAGTAGGGCGCGCCCTCCACCCTGTGGCCAGGTGGCAGCTCCCCCGGTGGTAATTTTTGCACAGTAAATCCTCAATTATTCCCGAAAAAATCATATTAAATTGCCATGGCATTCTGAGGACTTTTATTTTCGGGATATTTTTATATTGCACGGATAAGTCAGGAAACAGACAGTACTATTTTACTTTATTTTTACTAAATAACAGAAAATATAAAGAGGGTACAGAAGGTTGTGCTTCCAGTTTCATCCATCTCGTGATCATCAAAATGAACCCACTAACAAGGTTGATCAAGTCTTGTTAACAAACTCATTCCGAATAACATGGAACCGGAGAAATTTCGAATAACACTAAGTTACCTCAACGGGGATATGAAAATCCCCAACGATAAGAATATCATACTTTTTCTTGACAATAGGGAGAGGAAATTCAAAACCTCCAAATATAATCGATGGAATTTTTCCAATAGAGTTGATACTAAAAACTTGAGGTTGTTTCCTCGGAAAATGTACCGTCTGCTCATTACCATTAACATGAAAAGTGACATTGCCTTTGTTGCAATCAATAACAGCCCCTGCAGTATTAAGGAAAGGTCTTCCAAGAATAATGGACATACTATCATCCTTGGGAATATCAAGAATAACAAAGTCTGTTAAAATAGTAACGTTCGCAACTACAACAGGCACATCCTCACAAATACCGACATGTATAGCAGTTGATTTATCAGCCATTTGCAAAGGTATTTCAGTAGGTGTCAACTTATTCAAGTCAAGTCTACGATATAAAGAGAGAGGCATAACACTAACACCGGCTCCAAGATCACATAAAGCAGTTTTAACATAATTTCTCTTAATGGAGCATGGTATAGTAGGTACTCCTGGATCTCCAAGTTTCTCTGGTATTCCACCCTTAAAAGTATAATTAGCAAGCATGGTGGAAATTTCAGCTTCCGGTATCTTTCTTTTATTAGTAATGATATCCTTCATATACTTAGCATAAGGATTTGTTTTGAGCACATCAGTTAATCGCATACGCAAAAAGATGGGTCTAATCATTTCAGCAAAGCGCTAAAAATCCTCATCATCGTTTTTCTTGGATGGTTTCGGAGGAAAAGGCATGGGTTTCTAAACCCATGGTTCCCTTTCTTTACCATGTTTCCTAGCAACGAAGTCTCTTTTATCATAGCGTTGATTCTTTGATTGTGGGTTATCAAGATCAACAGTAGGTTCAACTTCTACATCATTATCATTACTAGGTTGAGCATCATCATGAACATCATCATTAATATTTTCACTAGGTTTATGTTCACTACCATATTGTGTTTCAGCATCAGACATAGAGATATCATTTGGATTCTCAGGTGGTTCAGCAATAGGTTCACTAGAAATTTGCAAAGTCCTATCATTTTTCTTTTTCTTCCTTTTAGAAGAACTAGGTACATCAGTATTATTTCGCTGAGAATCTTGCTCGATTCTCTTAGGGTGGCCTTTAGGATACAAAGGTTCTTGAGTCATTCTACCAGTTCTAGTAGCCACTCTAACAGCATAATCATTTTTCTTACTATTCATTTCATCAAGCACTTCTTTCTGAGCTTTAAGTACTTGTTCTACATGAGTGGTAACCATAGAAGCATGTTTGCTAACAAGTTTAAGTTCACCTCTAATATTAGCCATAAAATCACCCAAGCATTTAATCATAAAGGTATTCTGTTTTAATTGTCTACCAAAATAAGCATTACAGTCATCTTGCTTAAACATAAAGTCATCAAACTCATCCAAGCACTGACTAGCAATTTTAGTAGGAGGGACTTCAGCTTTATCATATCTATAGAGAGAATTTACCTTTACTACCTGTGTCGGGATATCGGGATCAGGAGGTTCTTCAGTGAATAAGGAATTGAGATCATATACTTCTTCAACAGGCAGTAAATTAAGACCGTGTATTTCTTTAATAGGATGTAAATTCTTAACATCTTCAGCTTTAATACCTTTTTCTTTAATAGATTTCTTTGCCACTTGCATATCTTCGGGACTGAGAAATAGAACACCTCTCTTCTTCAGAGTTGGTTTAGGAATAGGCTCAGTAATTGGCTCAGGAGCTGGCTCGGGAGTTGGCTCAGGAGGTGCCCAATTATTTTCATTTGTTAACATATTATTCAATAGAATTTCAGCTTCATCCGGTGTTCTTTCCCTGAAAAGAGAACCAGCACAACTATCCAGGTAATCTCTGGAAGCATCAGTTAGTCCATTCTAAAAGATATCAAGTATTTCAGGTTTCTTAAGAGGATGATCAGGCAAAGCATTAAGTAACTTGAGAAGCCTCCCCCAAGCTTGTAGGAGACTCTCTTCTTTAATTTGCACGAAGTTGTATATTTCCCTCAAAGCAGCTTGTTTCTTATGAGCAGGGAAATATTTAGCAGAGAAGTAATAAATCATATCCTGGGGACTACGCACACAACCAAGATCAAGAGAATTAAACCATATCTTAGCATCACCCTTTAATGAGAATGGAAATATTTTGAGTATATAAAGGTAGCGCGATCTCTCATCATTAGTAAACAGGGCGGCTATATCATTAACTTAGTAAGATGTGCCACAACAGTTTTAGATTCATAGCCATAGAAAGGATCAGAGTCAACCAAAGTAATTATATCTGGATCAATAGAAAATTCATAATAATCCTTATCGGGAACACAGATAGGTGAAGTAGCAAAAGCAGGGTCAGGTTTCATTCTATCTCTAAGAGATTCTTTACTCCATTTAACTAGCAGCCTCTTAAGTTCGTATCTATCCTGGCAGGCAAAAATAGCTGCAGAAGATTCCGCATTAAAAAGATAACCCTCAGGAATAGCAGGCATATTCTCATCATCACTCTCATCATCATATTCAGATTCAATAATTTCTCTTTCTCTAGACCTAGAAATCTGTTCATCAAGAAATTTACCAAGGGGCACAATAGTATCAAGCATAGAAGTAGTTTCATCATAAGTATCATGCATAGTAGAAGTGGCATCATCAATAACATGCGACATATTAGAACGAATAGGAGAAGCAGGTTTAGGTGTCGCTAGCTTACTCATAACAGAAGGTGAATCAAGTGCAGAGCTAGATGGCAGTTCCTTGCCTCCCCTCGTAGTTGAGGGATAAATTGTTGTCTTAGCGTCTTTCAAGTTCTTCATAGTGTCCAGCAGATATAAATCCCAAGTGACTCAAAAAATAGAGCTATGCTCCCCGGCAACGGCGCCAGAAAAAGGTCTTGATAACCCACAAGTATAGGGGATCGCAACAGTTTTCGAGGGTAGAGTATTCAACCCAAATTTATTGATTCGACACAAGGGGAGCCAAAGAATATTCTCAAGTATTAGCAGTTGAGTTGTCAATTCAACCACACCTGGAAACTTAGTATCTGCAGCAAAGTGTTTACTAGCAAAGTAATATGATAGAGGTGGTAATGGTAACAAAAGTAAAGACAGCAAAAGTAATCTTTTTGGTATTTTGTAGTGATTGTAATAGTAGTAACGGAAAAGTAAATAAGCGAGAACCAGTATATGGAAAACTCGTAGGCACCGGATTAGCGATGGATAATTATGCCGGATGCGGTTCATCATGTAACAGTCATAACATAGGGTGACACAGAACTAGCTCCAATTCATCAATGTAATGTAGGCATGTATTTCGAATATAGTCATACGTGCTTATGGAAAAGAACTTGCATGACATCTTTTGTCCTACCCACCCATGGCAGTGGGGTCCTAGCGGAAACTAAGGGATATCAAGGCCTCCTTTTAATAGAGAACCGGAACAAAGCATTAGCACATAGTGAATACATGAACTCCTCAAACTATGGTCATCACCGGGAGTGGTCCCGATTATTGTCACTTCGGGGTTGCCGGATCATAACACATAGTAGGTGACTATAGACATGCAAGATAGGATCAAGAACTCACATATATTCATGAAAACATAATAGGTTCAGATCTGAAATCATGGCACTCGGGCCCTAGTGACAAGCATTAAGCATAGCAAAGTCATAGCAACATCAATCTCAGAACATAGTGGATACTAGGGATCAAACCCTAACAAAACTAACTCGATTACATGATAAATCTCATCCAACCCATCACCGTCCTGCAAGCCTACGATGGAATTACTCAAGCACGGCGGTGAGCATCATGAAATTGGTGATGGAGGATGGTTGATGATGACGACGGCGATGAATCCCCCTCTCCAGATCAGCCCTCCCGAGAGAGATTAGGGCTTGGCGGCGGCTCCGTATCGTAAAATGTAATAATTTCTTCTCTCTGATTTTTCCCCCCGAAAGCCATATATGGAGCTGGAGTTGGCGTCAGAGGGTCTCCAGGGGGCCCACGAGGTAGGGGGGCGCGCCCAGGAGGGGGGGGGGCGCCCCCCATCCTCGTGGACAGGGTGTGGGCCCCCTGGTCTTCATCTTTGGCGAGGATTTTTTATTATTTATTTTAAGATATTTCGTGGAGTTTCAGGTCATTCCGAGAACTTTTGTTTTCTGCACATAAAACAACATCATGGCAATTCTGCTGAAAACAGCGTCAGTCCGGGTTAGTTCCATTCAAATCATACAAGTTAGAGTCCAAAACAAGGGCAAAAGTGTTTGGAAAAGTATTTACGACGGAGACGTATCAGCGGTGGATAAGGATACCGAGTTTTGTTTCTTGGAGGACCAGGACACAAGAGATCTGCCAAGAAATTGACAAGTACCCGAAGTGGACTTTCTATCAACCTTGTCACCGGCATAGTCCGAGTCGGAGTAGCCAACAAGATTAAAAGAGGCCCTCTTTGGATACCAAATGCCAAAATTTGGTGTCTGTATTAAGTATCTCACTATCCTTTTCACAGCCTTAAGATAACATTCTTTAGGGGCCACTTGATATCATGCACACATGCACACACTTAGCATAATATTGGGACGAGAGGCACATAGATATAACAATGAACCAATCATGGAGTGGTAAACCTTTTGATCAACCGGTTCACCATCTTTGGTCAAATCAAGATGTCCACTAGTAGGCATGGGTGTAGTCATACCTTTGCATTCTTGCATATTGAACTTCTTGAATAAGTCCTTGGTGTATTTTGTTTGAGAGACAAAGGTACCTTCCTTAGTTTGCTTGATTTGCAAACCAAGAAAGAATTTGAGTTCACTCATCATCGACATCTCAAACTTCTCTAACATTAGCTTTCCAAACTTTTCACTAAAGTGAGGGTTAGTCGAACCAAATATAATATCATCAACATAAATTTGGCACACAAATAATTCTCCATTAACCCTTTTAGTAAAAATAGTAGAATCAATTTTTCCAATTTCAAAGCCTTTTTCAATAAGGAACTTGGTCAAGCATTTATACCATGCTCTAGGAGCTTGTTTAAGACCATAAAGAGCCTTTTGAAGTTTGTAAACATGATTAGGTTTCTTAGGATTGACAAAGCCGGGAGGTTGCTTAACATAAACTTCCTCCTCTATTTCACCATTTAGAAAAGCACTTTTTATGTCCATTTGGTACAAGGTGATATCATGGTGATTAGCATAGGCAAGTAAGATGCGAATGGACTCAAGTCTAGCAACGGGGGCATATGTCTCACCATAGTCCATACTTTCGATTTGAGTGTAGCCTTGGGCGACGAGACGTGCTTTGTTGCGAACTACTTGTCCATCTTCATCTTGCTTGTTGCGAAACACCCATTTGGTACCGATGATGTTGTGGTTGTTGTCAAGCTTCTCAACCAATGTCCAAACTTGATTTCTCTCAAAGTTGTGTAGCTCTTCATGCATGGCGTTTATCCAATCCGGATCTTCCAATGATTCTTCAACCTTCATAGGTTCAATGCTAGAGATGAATGAATAATGTTCACAAAAGTTAGCCAAACGAGTTTTAGAGCGAGTGATTCTCCCGGTTTGGATATCATTGTAGATTTGCTCGACAGGATGGCCTTTGGCAACTCTTGCTCGAACTCGTGAAAGCTTTTTCTTGGATCTTGGTGGAACATCTTCTTCATCTTGTTCTTCTTCTTGGCCTTCTTCATTGTTGACATTGTCGTTCTCTTGTCGTGGTGGAGAAGGAGGTTGTTGATGTTCATCTTGGTGTACCTCCTCATTTTCTTCGTCTTGGTGTGTCCCACTTGTGGATGCTTCCGTATCAACTCTTGGTTCACCTTGTCGTGAGGTGGACGCTTCCACTTGGACGGACGAGGTACTCTCCTTCACCTCCGTTGGACGAATCTTGCCAATAGACAAGTCTTGGATTGCTTCCGAAGGGTCTTTGTCTCCTACATCAATTGGCAATTTCTCTACTTGCGAGCCGTTAGATTCATCAAACTTCACATCTACCGTCTCTTCAACCTTTCGGGTGAAATTATTGTAGACACGGTAAGTGTGAGAGTTTGAGCCATAACCAAGTAGGGAATCTTCATGATATTTAGGAGAAATTTAGAACGACGATGCTTATCAAGAATGTAGCACTTTGAGCCAAATACTCGAAAGTATTCAACTTGGGGTTTGTTACCGGTGAGGAGCTCGTATGCCGTCTTGCCGAGTAGCTTGTGAAGATACAAGTGATTTGTTGCATGACAAGCTGTCTCAACCGCTTCTGCCCAAAAGTGCTTTGGCGTCTTGTACTCATCAAGCATCGTTCTCGCCATTTCAATGGGCGTACGGTTCTTCCTCTCAACAACTCCATTTTGTTGAGGTGTGTACGTAGCCGAGAACTCATGTGAAATCCCTTCTTCATCAAGAAAGGTGTCCACATTTGCGTTCTTGAACTCCATTCCATTATCGCTACGAACCTTCTTGATCTTCACTTCAAATTGATTTTAGGACTTCCTAGCGAAGTTTTTGAAGATCTTTTGGACCTGCGATTTATCATTGAGAAAGAACACCCACGTAAATCTTGAAAATCATCGACTATAACTAAACCAAAAGAATTTCCACCGAGATTTTTGTAAGCGTTGGGACCGAAAAGATCCATGTGAAGTAGCTCGAGCGGCCTCCTTGTGGTCATGATGTTCTTCATGGGATGCCTTCCTCCAACCCTTTTACCTGCTTGACAAGCGCTGCAAAGTCTATCCTTATCAAATATGACATCGTTAACGCCAAGGATATGATTACCTTTAATAAGCTTGTCAAGGTTTCGCATGCCCACATGACCTAACCATCTATGCCATAACCAGCCTTTAGAGGATTTAGCAATTAAGCAAGTTCTAGGTTGAGCCTTTTTAGTGAAATCAACAATGTAAAGATCACCTCTATGTATACCGGTAAAGACCATTTTATGATCCTCTCTACAAAACACTTGGCAATCTACTTCAGTAAATAGGACATTGAAACCGAAATAAGCAAGTCTAGATACTGAAAGTAAATTGTACCCACTACTAGGGAAAAGCCTAGCAGCAGCGTGGTTTTTAGCCCTCTCAGTAGCGCGGGTACCGGCGCTACTAATAAGGTGCTACAGCTAACGTATAGCAATAGCGCCTGTTGACCCACGCTACTGCTACAGATGAATAGCTGTAGCGCTCTTTGGAAAAGGGCGCTACTGATATTATCTGCAACGCTGTTTAGCAGGAAGCGCTACTGGTAAGTCGGCGCTACTGCTAAGTTTCCCCCCCCTCGCTACTACTAGTTTTATTAGCTTTTTTTCCTGCATATTTGTTTTTTGTTTGTTTTGTATTTGAATAGGCTTTATACAATAATCTTTAGCATATCATCCACATACAAATGTAATCATAGCATATACATACAATTAGTCTCATCAAATCATGTCATCATCATAATCATCATCCAACACAAAGTGGTCTCTCGTCATCAATCTCGAAAATAGCGATACAAGTCTCGATTACTTGCAAATACATCGTCATCCATCTAAACAATGATATACGTGAGAATAGCTATCACTTTGAGTACATGAGTTCGTATCCCTCTCTCGCATTAGCGCGAACCTAAACTAAGTACTGTGTGTCGCTTGGAAACTGAAAACCGGGGCACAATCGCAGTGGTTCTCCCAGCGCTACCTTAGCCGATATAACGGAACGTAAGGTACCAAAACATGGGATCCGGGCAAACCCAACTATTGACCCAAGATATGATTCGGAGCCGATGCATATAATGCTATAAGTTCGGGGTGCCGCACTTGTGAAAGTGTTCGGACTTATCACACCATAATTTGGGGAACTTAAGCCCCTGGTGTATTTGGCCGTACCAAAGCGTACGTGTGCGACATGTCATAAGTGAACATATATAAAAAGGAATGCAATGATAGGCAAAAAGCGATGCATTGTTTATTCGAAAAATACTGCAATTAAGGCAGAATGATACAAATAGTGCGATAAGCGAGGGGTGGGACTATTTAACATGTCCCCTTCAGGGGTAGGCTGCGGAATGGTGTATAAGACAGGTATAATGCTCGTAATGGAGACCACCTGGATACTCGTCGTAGCTTTTCTGCTTCCCTGGCTGTTGCATCGTGAGTTCGGCAAGTCTATTGCCGGACAGGGCTTCTGGAAAGCAGAGTCCTAGGGATAATAAAAAAAGGAAGAAAAAGAGGAAAAAGAAGAAAAAGATGACCCATTTGGGATCCCCTGGTGTGGTTAAGCCGCACTCTGGGCATGCCGTGGTCGTGC
This sequence comes from Triticum dicoccoides, assembly GCF_002162155.2. Lineage (NCBI taxonomy): Eukaryota > Viridiplantae > Streptophyta > Magnoliopsida > Poales > Poaceae > Triticum > Triticum dicoccoides. The sequence goes on along the minus strand of NC_041389.1, from coordinate 338,949,118 downwards.
CCCTCCCCCTACGCCCATGGTATCTCCAGAGCATAGTGATGTACGCGTGGTATTGGTCTCGCAATTTTGCGAGGGCTGGGGTTGGGGCCGCATTGCTACGCGTGCTCGGAACGTGCCAGGTGGTCTTGTTGTAGGTTACTCCGGGCGCGCTTGGCGGTGTCCGGTCGCTTAACAGCCGGACATGAGAATTGCCTTAAGAGGCTACTCTGTACTTCTGCTGCGAGAGCCGTTGTATGCTTCTCCGTTCGGAGAGAGCGTTCGGTGTTTTCATTGACCGTGATGACTCCTCGAGGGCCTGGCATCTTGAGCTTGAGGTATGCATAGTGCGGCACCGCATTGAACTTTGCAAATGCGGTTCGTCCCAGCAGCGCATGATAGCCGCTGCGGAACGGGACTATGTCGAAGATTAACTCCTCGCTTCGGAAGTTATCCGGGGATCCGAAGACCACTTCAAGTGTAACTGAGCCTGTACAATTGGCCTCTACACCTGGTATGACGCCTTTGAAGGTCGTCTTTGTGGGTATAATCCTTGAGGGGTCTATGCCCATCTTGCGGACCGTATCCTGATAAAGCAGGTTCAGGCTGCTGCCGCTGTCCATCAGGACTCTAGTGAGGTGAAATCCGTTGACGATTGGGTCTAAAACCAACGCGGCGAATCCGCCATGGCGGATGATAGTGGGGTGGTCCCTTCGATCAAAAGTGATCGGGCAGGAGGACCACGGATTGAACTTTGGGGCGACTGGCTCCATCGCATATACGTCCCTGAGCGCACGCTTCCACTCCCTTTTGGGTATGTGGGTTGCGTATATCATGTTCACCGTCCGTACTTGTGGGGGGAAACCCTTCTGTCCTATATTGTTCGGCGGCCGTGTCTCATCCTCGTCATCGCTATGCAGCCCCATGTCGTTGCTTTCGGCGATTAACTTGCCTGCCTGCTTGAACACCCAACAATCCCTGTTGGTGTGATTAGCTGGCTTTTCAGGGGTGCCGTGTATCTGGCACAAGCGATTGAGTATCCGGTCCAAATTGGACGGGCCCGGAGTGGTTCTTTTGAATGGCTTTTTCCGCTGACCGGGTTTAGAGCCTCTGAATCCGGCGTTGACTGCCGTATCTTTAGTATTATCGCCATTAATGTGGCGCTTGTGCTTATTGCGATGCGACCTGCCATTGCTGTCTTTGGTATCCGAGCTACCGGAGTTTTTGGTTAGGTTGTTACTGCGGGCTAGCCAGCTGTCTTCTCCCGCACAAAAGCGGGTCATGAGTGATGTGAGGGCTGCCATTGATTTCGGCTTTTCCTGTCCTAGGTGCTGGGCAAGCCATTCGTCGCGGATGTTGTGTTTGAAGGCTGCAATGGCCTGAGCATCCGGACGGTCGACGATTTGATTTTTCTTGGTTAAGAACCGTGTCTAGAATTGTCTGGCCGATTCGTCTGGCTGCTGAATTATGTGGCTTAGGTCATCGGCGTCTGGTGGTCGCACATATGTGCCCTGGAAGATATCGAGGAATGCGGCTTCCAGGTCCTCCCAACACCCAATTGATTCTGCTGGCAGGCTGTTGAGCCAATGCCGAGCTGGGCCTTTAAGCTTGAGTGGGAGGTATTTGATGGCGTGAAGATCATCACCGCGGTCCATGTGGATATGAAGGAGATGGTCTTCGATCCAAACCGCAGGATCTGTTGTGCCATCGTAGGATTCAATGTTCACGGGTTTGAACCATTTGGGGATTTGATGATCCATTACTTCATCTGTGAAGCATAGTGGGTGTGCGGCGCCTCTGTATTGGGCTATATCACGACGCAGCTCAAACGAGCTTTGTCTATTGTGTTCGGCCCGGCTGGGATTGCTGTATCTGGCGTGACGGTTGTCGTCGTGTATTGTGGGGCGCCCACGCGATCCGTAGATCGATCTTGTTTGTCTTGCCCTATCCTCCAATATGTCTCGCAAGTCCGGCGCGTTCCCCCATGACTTTGTACTTTTCGAGCGGCGCCGGGGTATGGCTTTAGTGGGGGGCCTAGAGGCCTCTCTGTCGCGGCCACGAGGTGGCCGGTCGGCCGTATTGTGCGCTGGTGATGTAGGTTTATGTGCTTCCTCCTCTAATCGGGGCAGCAGCTTGCGTTTGGGGTAGCTTTTGGAGGGGCGTTCGAGTTCATACTCTTCGGCCGCAAGGACTTCAGTCCATCTGCCGGCTAGCAAATCTTGGTCAGCTCTAAGCTGTTGCTGCTTTATCTTGAGGCTGCTTGCCGTGGCCATAAGCCTGCATTTAAAATGCTCTTGTTCGACGGGATCCTCAGGCACGACAAATTCGTCGTCATCGAGGCTTGCCTCATCTCCGGAGGGAGGCATGTAATTATCGTCCTCTACCTCTTTGTCTGCCGCTCTCTCACGAGGGCTGGCTTCTCCATCCTCCTGTGCTGAATCTTGCTGGAGGGGTTTGTCTTCGGCACTGTCTGGGGTGTTATTATCTCCGGTGCCGGAATCTCCATTCTTGCTGTGGCGAGATTTGGAGCGGCGCCGCTGACGCCGGCGCTTAGGCTGTTTTTTGGAGGAGTCATCCTCCGCTGTTCCATCGCCATTCACATCCTTTGGGATGTCCACCATGTACATGTCGTATGATGAGGTGGCTTTCTAGTGCCCTGTAGGCGCTGGTTGTTGGTTGTCTCTGGCATCGTCGTCCATACCGTCGATGTCTTCGGAGTCGAAATCTAGCATGTCGGTTAAGTCATCGACAGTGGCTACGAAGTGGGTGGTGGGTGGGTTTTGTATTTCTTTGTCGTCCGCATCCCAACCGTCCAGGCCATAATCCGGCCAAGGCTCTCTGATAAAGAAAGCACTTTAGAGAATTCAGGATGTCGCTGAAAGGCGAGTGTTGAAAGATGTCCGCGGCGGTGAACTCCATGATCGGCGCCCAATCAGGTTCGACTGACAGGGGCGCGGAAGGTTCGGGGTCCGGAGAGGAGTCCGGCACCTTGGAGTCACGGGCTTCATAAGGGACAGGATCGGTATTCGGCTCTATCGCCGTAGAGGTAGCAGCCCCCGAGGTGGTGTCCAGCCACCCATCCTCGATCAGCGCAGTCGACTCCGAGCTAAGGGTCGGAGAGGACTCTTGTGCGGCCTCCAGGGCACTGTCCGACGGCAGAGCTAAATCATGCCCATCGTGACAGTGCGGCGCGCTCGGCTGTTGCTCGAATCCGTCGAAGATCAAGTCTCCACGGATGTCGGCCGTATAGTTCAAACTTCCGAATCTGACCTGATGGCCAGGGGCGTAGCTTTCGATCTGCTCCAGATGGCCAAGTGAATTGGCCGGCAGTGCGAAGCCGCCGAATACGAAGATCTGTCCGGGAGAAAAGTCTCGCCCCGGACCGCATCGTTGTTGATGATCGAAGGAGCCATCGGTCCTATAGGTGACGACACAGAGGAACTCTCAATGAAAGCACCAATGTTGGTGTCAAAACCGGCGGATCTCGGGTAGGGGGTCCCGAACTGTGCGTCTAGGCGGATGGTAACAGGAGACAATGGACACGATGTTTTTACCCAGGTTCGGGCCCTCTCGGTGGAGGTAAAACCCTACTCCTGCTTGATTAATATTGATGATATGGGTAGTACAAGAGTAGATCTACCACGAGATCAAGGAGGCTAAACCCTAGAAGCTAGCCTATGGTATGATTGTTGTTCGTCCTATGGACTAAAACCCTTCAGTTTATATAGACATCGGAGAGGGCTAGGGTTACACAGAGTCGGTTACAATGGTAGGAGATCTACATATCCGTATCGCCAAGATTGCATTCCACGCCAAGGAAAGTCCCATCCGGACACGGGACGAAGTCTTCAATCTTGTATCTTCATAGTCTTGGAGTCCGGCCAATGATGATAGTTCGGCTATCCGGACACCCCCTAGTCCAGGACTCCCTCAAAGAGCCTTGCCGGGAGTAAGCAATTCAAGGAAATTGTACGCAAGCAAGGAATGCACCGGAAGAATCAAGGTGTTGGTTTTGAACGCAAGTTCAATGCCAATGGAGTTGAGTGGGAAGAAGATCAATACCCCAAGACGAAGTTTGTTCCTCAACAAGAGAAGTATGATCCTACTTCCTTCAAGGGAACACAAGCTCAAGATGATCTTCCACCACAAGACCAGAAGAACAAAGGCAAGGACAAGCTTCAAGAAGAGATTGACGTATTTGAAGAAGCACCTAAAGCCCCGTTCAAGTGTGTCCCCAAGACTACGTCGAGTTCTACTTCATCAAGTACAACTACTCCAAAGGATGATGTGGATCCCGAAGAAGAAGAATTAGAGGGTTCTTGAGGGTGACTCTGCCAACATTCTTCACTCATATCATTATGGAAAGAACAAGTGCAATCAACTTCCACATCTTGCACTAGTTCAAGGAGTCACAAACCCTCATGTTTGTAAGGCAAGGGACAAGGTAACCTAATGATTTCATGGACATCATCTTATGTGTGCATCACTCTATGTCTATGGATATTATTGTTTGTTCCTTGTGGTACTAACCCATGTAGGTAAGTTGAAAGTGCAACTCACTCCAAAGGATTGCTCCAAATGATCTACATCAACATTGAGCATCCACATCTTCAACACCTATATGAAGTCATCATCGACAAAACCCAAGGTTAGTACATCCCTCTAAGGGGGGATCTCACATCTAGGGGGAGCTTAACTCTAAGAATTGAGTCAAAGCAACTCTAATGGTGTGAACACATCAATGCATTATGTAAAAGTGGTAACCCCACTTGAGCTTAAACGATGAGTATGACCTAAGATCAAATGTTCTCATTTGACTCCTAAGTCAGTATACTCATATATAGATGACCTAGTCATCGCCAATTGTTTGAGAGATGCTAGAATTGGTTGTCCATGCTTTGCCACATATTTCATTTGCCATCTTATTGTGTAAGCATGTTGGTGCATATTTTACTCATTCAAGGACATCCACTTGTTGCTTTGATTGTTTGGTTTCTTTTCTTTTTGCCAAGTGGATGGACAAGAATGCCTAAGAACCTTCTTTAGCTATCTATGATTTTCTCTTCTTAAACTCTATTCATGCTACATCACAAAATTTGATCAAGTCAGATTCGAACCACTCTGTGTGAGGAGCACTCGGAGTCCCCGATTCATCATAGACTTAAACTTCCAAAACTTCTTTGTGACTCTCGGTCTGGACGCTTCCTCCATTTCGGTCCTACCGAGATCATTAAGTTGGTCTGAGTTTTCAATCTCGGTGCAACCGATTTGAACTTTTCGGTCACGCCGATTTGCTGTAACTGTACACAGTTATGCATCTCGGTGCCACTGAGTTGTTCCACTCGGTCACACCGACAGGGTCGGGCTATATATAGTCACAGGCAAAATTTTGGAAATTTCTCCGAAACCCTTCGCCCGCGCAATAGCTCGCTCTGCCATCGGAGGTCTCCGGATCGTCTCCTCGTCGCCAGCAGCCTCCTGTCGCTGGTCTGCGCCGCCGTCAACGGATTTCGCCCCCGCCGTTGTCGCCGTAGCGAGTCCACCACCAAGTTAGGGTATGGACTCAATCTTTGTGCTATCCACGTCTGATTCCTAGCACATTGTATTCTTCTTGAATCTTGCCACGACTGAGATACTCCTATCCAGCCAGAGTAGTCCGTAGATTAGATGAGATTCAATTTTTTAGGGTTAGGTTTCCGCCGAAACCATCTCAGACCCACCGAGTTGAAAAACTCGGTCTCACCGATTTGGCTTATGCCATTGCACTAGTGATTCTCGGTCTGACTGAGAATTACTAATTGGTGCGACCGATTTGAGGATTCTGTGAAAAACCCTAGCAGTCTCGGTGCCACCGAACTGTGACTCGGTCCAACCGAGATCATCAGTTTAGGTTCCAAAACTGCTTCGGTATCACTGAGTTTGAAAATCGGTTGATCCGAAATGCTTTCTGTGGAAAACTAAAACTAAATTTTTGAATCATTCTTTTGCAAAAATCTCTGCATTTTGTGATGCTCATCCATTATATCTCATCTATAACTCTTCACAGGGTCAGCAGTCAACCTTTTGCAGCATGTCAGACTAGAGTGACAGCTAGAACAGGTCAGAAGAGCAGATGGACTTGAGTGAGGGCACTAGTACCTCAACTACAGGTGAAGGGAGCAGAAGCACTCCTAGCAATTTGCCTAAGGCTGCTACTAGGCAAAGGAGGAAGAGAACTTCAGACTCAGAGGATGAAGACTATAAAGCAGAAGAGAATGAGGCTACTTCCAAGAAAGTAGTGCTCAAGAAGGAATATGGCTCTACACATAGCACTAAGCCAGGTCTGAAGAAGAAAGTGCCTGCCAAGAGGACACCAATGCCAAAGGCCAGAAAGTCCACTCAAGTGCCAGCTCAGACAGAACCCAAAGAGGCACCTGAGAAGAAAGAAACTTCTTCCAAATCTCAGAAAGTTCCCACTGGAGAGACTATGAAGTTCACCATAGAATCAGAGGATGAAGGTGCTCAGGACAAGAAAAAGAAGAGAGCAAGAACCACAACTGCCAAGGTCCTTGGAAAGCCCTATATGAGAAGAGATTCTGAAGAAGAGGAAGAGGTTGCTGCACCAGCACCTAAGGCACCCAAGCTTATGGGAGATGCAATCAGATCAGGGGCTGCAACATCTAAGCCCAAGGAAGCACCCAAAGCTGCCTCCAAGGCCAAGCAAGTTCCAAAGAGGAATACTAGGAGTATTCCAGCTGCTGAGAAAAACAAGGCCCCAGTGCCAAATGTTGCTGAAGAAGAAGATGAAGAAGGTCAAGTCCTAAGGAAGCTCAAGCCCAAGATACCAGACCACAATGATACCCATCCTGTGGCTGAGGACATGAGGATCAGGAAGGATTCAGGGCTGAGACTGTGGAGGATGGAAGATACATATGCTTCAAGGAGAAGAACTGCTGTTGACTACAGGTTCCATACGAAGGAACAACAGGACTTCTATGAGACAATTCTGTTGGACAAGAAGCCCATAGTTTGTGACATGAGGTGGGTTGACTGGACCTACATCAAGGACAATGAAGAGCACTATCCTGGAGTGCGAGAAAGCTTTGTTGCTTGTGGAGTTGCTGATTTTGTTGGACAAAAGTTCACTCACTGGAATGATGAGCTTATCATGCAGTTCTACTCCACATCACACTTTTACCCAGATGGAAGAATTGTTTGGATGTCTGAAGGTACAAGGTACCAGTCCACTGTTGAAGAATGGGCAAGTCTGATAAATGCCCCAACGGAAAATGAGGATGACCTGGATATCTATGCAAAGAAGAAGATGGGTCACAATTCCATGGCTCACATGTACAAGGAAATCCCAGACAAGGCAGTAGAGACTCACAAGTTTGGATCAGTCCACTTTCTGCTGTCAGGGCTGCCAACAATCAATTGGATTCTAAGGCATACTTTGTTGCCCAAGTCTGGTGACCATAACATGATCAGAGGGCATGCCATCAACATGTTGGATGTGTTTGATGTGCCACAAAAGTTCAAAGTCATGAGCCTAATGATTGAAACCATTAAGAGGACTGCAGCAGATCAGAAGAGGAGCTATGGATATGCACCTCAGATTCAGGAATTGATCAACTCAAAGATGGGCACAGGAAAATATCAGTTGGATAAGGAACATTTTCCACATTATCCAGGCTTTGAGGAAAATGAGGTTGTCATGAATGAGAATGATCCAACATCAGTTCAAGCTCAGGGAGAAGAAGGAGAAGGCAAAGAAGGAGAAGGCTGCCAAGATGCCAACTCAAGAGGAGGCATCTGAATATTTCCTGAAGACCAAACAGGAGTAGCTTGGTTACTTGATAGCATCAACACTGAGGATTGAGAAGGGACTGGCCACCCTCACTAAGAATCAGGAGAGCCTTGAGAGAATCATGGAACTCAAATTCCATGACCTTGATGTCAAAGTAACTGAGATTCAGTCAGTTGTGGAGCAACTGCAGGAGGACATGCAGGAGAAGCAGGGCAAGACTACAACCAATGTGTCTGCCAGAGTGCCCAGAGCCCAGAGGTCAGTTGCAGTGCCAGTGACAGACACTAGAGCAACAACTTCAGCACCAGCTACTGCCCCTTCAGTTCCAGTGCAACCAGCTCCAGCATCCACTCCAGCACCCTCTACTTCAACTGAAGCCTTCGTCCTTGGAGTTATCAGGACACCACCACCAGAAGATCAAGCCTGAGAGTCGATCTAGCACTATGCATTTTCTATGAACTTTTTGGTAACTTGTTGCCAAAGGAGGAGAAAAATGTATAGATCATAGGCTTCGAGAGAGAGAGTGTTGCTTTTGTTCTCTCTTGCTTTATTTGGTGGTTTTAAAACTTGTTTGCTTTTGGTCGTTTGAGTTACTATGCTTGTGAGACATTGATGATCATGTGTTTGATCATAAGCTACAGTTATGCATGTTTGATGATATTATCCTATCTATCTTATGTGATCATTCACTATTCTTGGTGATGAGTGCATGTATTCAATGTTTATTATTTTGAGCACTCCACCAAGAGTAACCCATGAGCCTAATTCATTGTGCATTTGCAGTCCAAAGCAAATCTTAAACTATGCACAAATTTAGGGGGAGCTCTTGCTTATCACATACTTCTCAAAGCGACGATGTTATTCAATCTTATTATCATTTGTCGAAGCTTTAATCTATATGTTGTCATCAATTACCAAAAAGGGGGAGATTGAAAGTGCAACTATCCCTAGGTGGTTTTGGTAATTCATAACAACATATAGCTCATTGAGCTCATGCTATTCCAAGACTATTATTTCAGGAAAGCTCAATGAATGGCATGGCATGGATGATGAAAGTGGATCCCTCAAAATACTAAGGACAAAGGATTGGCTCAAGCTCAAAAGCTCAAGACTCTTCATTTTATATTTTAGTGATCCAAGATCACATTGAGTCTATAGGAAAAGCCAATACTATCAAGGAGGGATGAGGTGTTGCTTAATGAGCCTCTTGCTTCATGTGCTTTGTGATATGCTCCAAAACCCTCAACTACTTTCCCGCATCCACAAATGACCTAAACCCAAAGCCAAAATTGGTCACACCAATTCTTCCTATCCGGCGCCACCGATTCCAAAAGTCATAGCCACTGCCACAAGCCCTAAGCAAATCGGTCTTACCGATAGGGATCTCGGTCTCACCGAGATGGGATTGTAATCTCTCTGTTTCCCTTCCTAACGTTTCGGTCTAACCGAAGTGAGCGATCGGTCCCATGGAGATTGCAATGTAAACTCTCTGTTTCCTTTTTGTTACATTTCGATCTCACCGAAAAGAGCAAATCGGTCCCACCGAGTTTACCTGACCAACTCTCTGGAAAGCTTATTACCAAATCGATCTCACCGAGTTTGTGTAATCGGTCTTACGAGATTAAGTTATACCCTAACCCTAACCGAATTGGTCTCACCGAGATGCATGTCGGTCCCACTGAAAATCACTAACGGTCACTAGGTTTACTAAATCGGTTCGACCGAGTCTGTTGAATCGGTCCCACCGAGTTTGGTAAATTGTGTGTAACGGTTAGATTTTGTGTGGAGGCTATATATACCCCTCCACCTCCTCTTCATTCATGGAGAGAGCCATCAGAATGAACCTACACTTCCAACTTACCATTTCTGAGAGGGAACCACCTACTCATGTGTTGAGGCCAAGATATTCCATTCCTACCATATGAATCTTGATCTCTAGCCTTCCCCAAGTTGCTTTCCACTCAAATATTCTTTCCACCAGATCCAAAACCTATGAGAGAGAGAGTTGAGTGTTGGGGAGACTATCATTTGAAGCACAAGAGCAAGGAGTTCATCATCAACGCACCATTTGTTACTTCTTGGAGAGTGGTGTCTCCTAGATTGGATAGGTGTGACTTGGGAGCCTCCAACAAGATTGTGGAGTTGAACCAAGGAGTTTGTAAGGGCAAGGAGATCGCCTACTTCGTGAAGATCTACCGCTAGTGAGGCAAGTCCTTCGTGGGCGACGGCCATGGTGGGATAGACAAGGTTGCTTCTTCATGGACCCTTTGTGGGTGGAGCCCTCCGTGGACTCGCGCAGCCGTTACCCTTCGTGGGTTGAAGTCTCCATCAACGTGGATGTACGATAGCACCACCTATCTGAACCACGCCAAAAACATCCATGTCTCCAATTGTGTTTGAATCCTCCAAACCCTTCCCTTTACTTTCTTGCAAGTTGCATGCTTTAATTTCCGCTGCCTATATACGCTTTGCATGCTTGCTTGAATAGTGTGACGATTGCTTGACTTGTCCTAAAGTAGCTAAAATCTACCAAACTCTAAAATTGGGAAAAGGTTAAGTTTTTATTGGTCAAGTAGTCTAATCACCCCCCCTCTAGACATACTTCAAGGTCCTACAAATTCACTTGGCCATCTGGAGCAGATCGACAGCTATGCCCCTGGCCATCAAATCAGGTTCGGAAACCTGAACTACACGGCGGATATCCGCGGAGACTTGATCTTCGACGGATTCGGGACCGCGCTAGGAGCACCGGACAGTCACGACAAGCATGGCCTGGACCTGCTATCGGACAACACTCGGGATATCACCCCTGCAGTAGCCCTGGACTTAAATCCGGAGCAGGCTGCGTTGCCTAGGGACGGAGGGGATGGACCCCGCCCCGTAGGCCATACCCTCATCGGCGATGGAGCCGAACACAGGCTCACTTCTGAGGAAGCCTGTGACTCCGGACCCTCGGATTCGTATCCAGTTGTAGGTTCCAGTCCGCGCATTCCCAAGCCCGCCGAGCCTGGTTGGGCTCCGGTAATGGAGTTCAGCGCTGCGGACATCTTTCAGCACTCGCCCTTCGGCGACATGCTGAACTCATTGAAGTCTCTCTCTTTGTCAGGAGGATCTAGGCCAAACTATGCCCAGCTTGAGTGGGAAGCAGGTGACGACGGAATTCGTTGCCCACCCACCACCCACTTCATTGCCACGGTCGATGATTTAACCGACGTGCTTGACTTCGACTCCAAAGACATCGACAGTATGGACAACGATGCAGGAGAATTATAGGAGCCACAGCTCACAGGGCGGTGGAAGGCCACCTCCTCATATGATATATATATGGTGGACACTCCAAAGCAAACCAATGGCGACGAGGCAACGGAGGATAACCCCTCAGGAAAAAAAGAAAAGCATGGGCGTCGTTGGCGCCGCTCCAAGCCCCGCCACAGCAATACCTGCCCCGGAGACGAAAGCAATCTGGATGGCGCCGAAGAGGAATATAACCCTGACCAGCCTGCCTTCGAGCAGGCCGAACAGGAAGATGAGCAGGTCAGCCCAGAAGAACAAGCGACGGATGGATACCCGGAGGAGGACAACTACATGCCCTCCTCCGAAGACGAGATTAGCCTCGGCGACGACGACTTCGGCGTGCCTGAGGATCCCGTGGAGCAGGAGCGCTTCAAGCGTCGGCTTATAGCCACTATGAGGAGCCTGAAGAAGAAGCAGCAGCAACTCCAAGATGATCAAGACCTGCTCACAGACAGATGGACTGAAGTCCTGGCAGCCGAGGAATACGGACTCGAGTGCCAAACGGCTGACCGGCCACCCCGTGGCCAGGATAAATCAGGATATCAGCCCGAATACCAGCCCGCATCCCCATGCCGATACACTACGGCCCAGGACAACAGGCAAGACCTGCAAGATATTCTGGAAAACAAAGCAGGACAGCCAAGATTGATTTACGGATCGCAGGGGCGTGCCCCAGCGCGCGATGATGACCGTCACGCTGGATACATCATCAACAAGTCCAGCCGGGCTGAACACAGCAACCCAGACCAATTCGAACTGCGTAGCCACATAGCCCGGCACAGAGGCGCCGCACACCCCCTCTGCTTCACTGATGAAGTGATGGATCATGAATTCCCAGAAGGGTTCAAACCCGTAAACATCGAATCATACGATGGCACAACAGACCCCGCAGTATGGATGGAAGGTTTCCTTCTCCACATTCACATGGCCCACGGAGATGATCCACACGCCATCAAATATCTTCCCCTTAAGCTCAAAGGACCAGCCCGGCACTGGCTAAACAGACTGCCAGCAAATTCCATTAGCAGTTGGGAAAACTTGGAAGACGCATTCCTCGACAACTTCCAAGGCACATATGTGTGACCACCGGACGCTGATGACCTGAGCCACATTACTCAACAGCCCGGAGAGTCATCCAGGAAATTCTAGACTCGGTTCCTAACTAAAAAGAACCAAATAGTTAACTGTCCTGACGCCGAAGCCCTGGCGGCTTTTAAGCATAATATCCGTGATGAGTGGCTTGCTCGACACCTCGGCCAGGAAAAACCCAAGTCCATGGAAGCTCTCACAACACTAATGACCCGCTTTTGCGCGGGCGAGGACAGCTGGTTGGCTCGCAGCGGCACCACGCCACATTCCGGCACTTCGGATGTCCGCGATAACAATGGCAGGCCACGACGCAACAGACATAAGCGACGGAACAACGGCAACAACACTGAAGACACGGCAGTAAACGCCGGATTCAGCGGATCCAAGTTCGGTCAGTGGAAAAAGCCGTTCAAAAGATATAATCAGGGACCGTCCAGTCTGGACCGCATACTGGAGCGCTCATGCCAAATTCATGGCACCCCAGACAAGCCAGCCAACCACACTAGTAGAGACTGCTGGTGTTCAAATAGGCCAGCAAAATAAACGCCGAAAACAAGGACAAGGGGCTGCACAGCGACGATGACAAAGAGCCCCAGCGTTTGAACACGGGGGGACAAAAGAAATCCCCCCCCAGGTGAAAACGGTCAACATGATCCACGCCACTCACATCCCCAAGCGGGAATGGAAGCGAGCACTACGGGACGTCTATGCTATGGAGCCAGTCACCCCCAAATTCAACCCATGGTCAGCTTGTCCGATCACCTTTGATCGTAGGGATCATCCTACTAGCATCCGTCACGGCGGCTCAGGCGCATTGTTCTTAGACCCAATCATCGATGGATTCCACCTCACGCGAGTCCTTATGGACGGCGGCAGCAGCCTGAACCTGCTTTATCAGGACACAGTGCACAAAATGGGCATTGACCCTTCAAGGATCAAGCCCACCAAAACCACCTTTAAAGGTGTAATTCCTGGAGTAGAGGCCCGCTGTACGGGCTCTATAACATTGGAAGTGGTGTTCGGATCCCCGAACAACTTCCGGAGCGAAGAGTTAATCTTCGATATCGTCCCTTTCCGTAGTGGTTACCACGCACTGCTCGGACGAACCGCATTCACTAGATTCAATGCGGTAGCACATTATGCATACCTCAAGCTCAAGATGCCAGGTCCGCGCGGGGTCATAACAGTCAACGGAAACATGGACCGCTCTCTCCGCACAGAAGAGCATACTGCAGCCCTCGCGGCAGAAGTACAATGCGGCCTCCTCCGATAAACCACCAATCCGGCGACGACAACCTCAAGCACTGTCAAGCGAGTCCAGAGCACCCTGCAACAGGATCATCAGGAACGCCAAGAGCGTGATTAGCAGTCCGGCCTCCGCTCAAGCCCGATCAAAGCAGCATTCGTGCGACGCGTACACAATTACGCACTCAAGATACCATGGGCATAGGCGGAGGCGCAACAACGATTTAGTCAAGAGTGCGGGTAACCGCCAAATACCTTCATAATCTTTCCCTTTTACCTTTCAGGACATCACTTTAGTGCAGCATCCTTAGAAGCGCCAGATTGCCGGACATACATGGGAGAGACAACCAAGGAGGCAACAGGCGTTGTGCACAGAAGGAAATACCTAGGTGGAATCTATTTACGATCATTATACCTGCTTTATCTACCCGTACACAGCCTACGCCTGATAATACATGTAAAATAGTCCTATTTATCTCCGCTTAATGCATCCATTGTAAACATATGCTTAAACGTATTATTCATCAATGGGAGATCATATATAGCGTCGGCTTACTATTCTTATGTGAGCATTTTTTCCTCATAAATGTTTATATTGCATCCGTACACCTTGGTACGGTCAGTTTGCCAGGGGCTTCTTATGGCGCCCCATAATACGGCAAGACAAGTCCGAACACTTTCAACAGTGCGGCACCCCGAACTTATAGCATTATATGCATTAGCTCCGAATCATTTCTTGGGTCTATAGTTGGGTTAGCCCGGCTCCCTTGTTTTGGTACCTTACGTTCCGTTATATCGGCTAAGGTAGCGCAGGGAGAACTACTGCGATTGTGTCCCGGTTCTTCCGGACGAGCACCTCAGTAGAGAAAGCTGAAAACTGACCGACATGATATGGCGAGAGCTGGTCGCTGTTCGAGAGGTCTTAAAATCCTTAAAAATTTTCCGCTTTAGGCGATAAATTGGCTTCGTCCGATATAGGCGTGTATAGCGCCCCAATTTGGCCTTCCGGATTCTAGGGGCTTCGCCGAAATTTAAAATTGTAGACTTCTATGGCTAAGTGAAAGTTGTAAAGCCGCATAGTTCAATTGCCTTGTTCGCTGCGCCGGACACCTCCTTAAGGACCAAACATTTGGATAAAGAGTGTACGGGTTTTCCACGAACACCCCAGTACTAGTTACGTGGGGGCGGAAGCCGACGACTGGCCTACTTTCAGAATTTTATAAACAGCCGCACAGAAGGTAATATTTTAAATCAAACAGTGCTACATAGCACAAGTAAATTCGTGTTTAAAGTACATCAGTGGCAGAGGTACATTTAGTCAAAGCTCTTGTCCTTGGTACACTCATCGGGCACGAGACGGGCGCCCTTCATAACACCATCATAGTACTTCTCAGGATGGCGATGCTCCTTGCCCTCTGGCAGACCGTCCTTCACCAGCTTCTCAGCATCCAGCTTGCCCCAATGCACCTTCGTGCGGGCAAAGGCCCGGCAGGCACCTGCAATGCAAACAGATCGCTTGATGACTTCAAGCCGCGGACAGGCATTCAACATCCACTTGATCAGGCCAAAGTAGCTAGTGGGCAGGGGCTCACTAGGCCACAGCCGGACTATGAAATCTTTCATAGCCACTTCAACCGCCCTGTGGAGTTCGACCAACTGCTTTAGTTGGTCACTCAGAGGCATTGGATGTTCGGCCCCAGCATACTGGGACCAGAATAGCTTCTCCATTGAGCTCCCATCCTGGGCATGGTAGAACTCCGCAGCGTTTGATACGCTGCATGGCAGATCTGCGAATGCCCCTGGAGAGCTCCGAATTCGAGTAAGTAACAGAAACACCTCCTCCACATGTTTTCTTTGCATAAAGAATTTCTTACCTGCTGTTATGTTTTTGGCCTCCTGGATTTCCTGCTGTGCCTTCTCGGCTTCGGCCTTGGCGTCTTTCGTACTCACCAAGGCCTTCGCAAGCTCGGCCTCTTTCATCTTCAGATCAAGATCCACAGACTCGTACTTCTTGGCAAGGTCCTGGAGCTCTTGCTGTACCTCGCCCACTCTAGCACTTTGCTTTTCGCGCTCCTTGCACTCCAAGGCCGTCTTGTCTTTGGCCTCAGACAACGCTTTCTTCAGGGACGCCACTTCGGCGGTGGCCCCTGTTACACAGTCACGACGCTTAGGCGTTGGACTAACCAATTTCATCTATCCTTAAATGCATAAGAGCGGGGAATAACTTACCCTTGTTCACTTCGAATTGCCTCTTCGTGAGGTCGAGCTCTCCCTGCGCCTGCTCCAGGTCCCGCTTTAGTTCGGCAACCTCGGCTGTGCGGGTAGCAGCGGCAAGCATCACAGCCTGCTTATTCACATGAAAATTCATTATTAGACTCCTGCGGATCATAATTGACCCTCCGTTTGGTTTTTCTTTCCGAACACCAAACAGAGTATCAGGGGCTACTACCTATCGGGTGGTAATTTTAGACACATTTATTGCTTACCTCAAAACCTGTCAGGAGGCTGGTGCAAGCTTTAGTTAGTCCGCTCTTGGCGGACGAATCCTTCTGAATCACCGCACTCATAATAATACGGTGCTCTTCATCCATGGAAGCACCGTGAAGCGCTTCCAGCAGATAATCTGGCGCCTCTGGCGCAACGGAAGTCCTCGACGCAAACGGCTCACCATCCTTAACGAGGGGCTGCCTGCCTGAGTCCGGAACCATTGAAGGTTCCGGAACAGTGTTCGGCTGAGAGCCCGGTCTACTGTGGCTCTCAGCGACACGATCCGCTGGGATCTTGAACCCCGCGTGTCCGACATCTTGAACCCCGCCTCGGGGTGTCTCCAAAGTCATCTCCCCCTGCTCTGGGAGCCTTCAGGACAACACCTCTGTGTCATCCGCAGGCTGAGGAGTAGTGGCTGTTGGAAGCGAATTCATCTCCGAATCGCTCAGGGACCCAGAGGAAGATACCTCGGGGTGAGCCCTGGACGGACTGCATATATGTTCGGTGTTATAAAAAAGCTATGGATTGAAATCATGATAGAGTGCGGACACTTATGATCGCACTGGGGGCTTCCCCCTGGGCAGCCACCCCTCCTCGCTGAGAGCGGCCGTGGCAGAGTAGTCCGGAAGGGATACCTTTCCCTTCTTGGACGTCCCAGCCTCCCCTTTCAGGGCGGCTTTTCTCTTCTTCTCCCCCAGTGTGGGGAGGTAGAATTTCTTCTTGATTCCCCTCGCCTCCGCGGGAGGAATCTGTCTCATCGTCGTCAGATGACGTGGGTATGATGGCCTTACACCGAGGGCCTTTTCCGCCCCCCTGGTCCGCCTCCCCAGGCCCCTCATCCTTTCCGGATGGGGCGTCTTCTTCTTCTTCTTCTTCTTCTTCCTCCCCTTCGTGGGAGGAGTGTTTCTCGTCGTCTTCGGACAAGGCTTATGGCACAACCTTACGACGGAGACCCTTTCGGGTCCCCGGGGCCTTCTTTTCGGCCTTCTTCTCCGGCACCTTGTACGGCGCCGGGACCAGCATCTCCGTCAGGAGAGCATCAGCTAGGCTTTCTGGCAGCGGAGCCGGACAGTTAACCTGTGATACGTCTCCAACGTATCTATCATTTTTGATTACTCCATGCTACTTTATCTACTGTTTTGGACTATACTTGGCTTTATTTTCCACTTTATATTATTTTTGGGACTAACCTATTAACCGGAGGCCCAGCCCAGAATTGCTTTTTTGCCTATTTCAGTGTTTCGAAGAAATGGAATATCATACGGAGTCCAAACGGAATGAAACCTTCGGGGACATGATTTTCCAACCGAACGTGATCCAGGACACTTGGACCCTACTCCAAGAAGTGCTAGAGGCGGTCACGAGGGTGGAGGGCGCCTCCTGGCCGCGCCCCCTACCTCGGGGGCCCCCTGACGCTCCACTTACATACTCCTTCCTCCTATATATACCTACGTATCCCCGAACGATCAGAACAGGAGCCAAAAACCTAATTCCACTGCCGCAACCTTCTGTATCCACGAGATCCCATCTTGGGGCCTGTTCCGGAGCTCCGTCGGAGGGGGCATCCACCACGGAGGGCTTCTACATCAACACCATAGCCCCTCCGATGAAGTGTGAGTAGTTTACTTCAGACCTTCGGGTCCATAGCTAGTAGCTAGATGGCTTCTTCTCTCTTTTTGGATCTCAATACCATGTTCCCCCCCTCTCTTGTGGAGATCTATTCGACTACTTTTTGCGGTGTGTTTGTTGAGACCGATGAATTGTGGGTTTATGATCCAGTATTATCTATGGAAAATATCTGATTCTTCTCTGAATTATTTTATGTATGATTGAGTTATCTTTGCAAGTCTCTTCCAATTATCCTTTTTGGTTTGGCCAACTAGATTGGTAGTTCTTGCAATGGGAGAAGTGCTTAGCTTTGCATTCAATCTTGCGGTGTCCTTAGCCAGTGACAGAAAGGGTTGCAAGGCACATATTGTATTGTTGCCATCGAGGATAACAAGATCGGTTTTTTATCATATTGCATGAATTTATCCCTCTACATCATGTCATCTTGCTTAAGGCGTTACTCTGTTTTTAACTTAATACTCTAGATGCATGTTGGATAGCGGTCGATGAGTGGAGTAATAGTAGTAGATGTAGAATCGTTTCGATCTACTTGTCTCGGACGTGATGCCTATATACATGATCATTGCCTAGATATACTCATAACTATGCTCAATTATGTCAATTGCTCAACAGTATTTTGTTCACCCACCGTAGAATATCTATGCTCTAGAGAGAAGCCACTAGTGAAACCTATGGCCCCCGGGTCTATTCTCATCATATCAATCTCTATCGCTTTATTTACTTGCTTTGTTTTTACTTTGCCTTTTACTTTTTACTCTGCATCTATCTATCAAAAATACCAAAAATATTATTTATCATCTCTATCAGATCTCACTCTCGTAAGTGACCGTGAAGGGATTGACAACCCCTAATCGCGTTGGTTGCGAGTTGCTATCATTTTGTGTAGGTACAAGGGACTTGTGCATGGTCTCCTGCTAGATTGATACCTTGGTTCTCAAAAACTGAGGGAAATACTTACGCTACTTTGCTGCATCATCCTCTCCTCTTCGGGGAAATCCAACACAGTGCTCAAGAGGTAGCAAGAAGAATTTCTGGCGCCGTTGCCGGGGAGGCTCACGCAAGCAAGTCAACCATACCAAGTACCCATCACAATCCCTATCTCTCGCATTAGATTATTTTCCATTTGCCTCTCGTTTTCCAATCCCCCACTTCACCCTTGCCGTTTTATTTGCCCTCTCTTTCCCAATCTCCTCCTCTCTTTCCTGTTTGCCTTTTTCCCGTTGCCTTTGTGCTTGCTCGTGTGTTCGTTTGCTTGCTTGTCGTTATGTCTGAAATTGGGGAAATTATTGCCGACATGGGCGATAATAATATCATGGAAAATTCTGAAGCTCATGCTGAAGAATCCCCTACCTATCATACAAAAAGATTTCGAATCGGTAGTGGTAATATTATTGGAAAAGGAGTTATTCAAGATTTCTTTACTTGTGCCGGTGCTTTGCCATCTATGGGCAGTTCTATTCTTCATAGAACCAATAGCCTTGCTGATGCCATTGCCATGCTTATCGTTGAACTTGAAAGGCAATTTATTCATATGCACCCTTCTATACAAAGGATTTTCCTAGAATTTTCTAATATCGAACACTCCTCTGTTAAGCGTGCTGCTAATATCTTTTTGGCTCATGAATTCAGATTTATAATAAAAGAGGCCAAAGAAATCTTTGCGCATTATAGGGTGGACGCTGGCCGTCCTCCCATAGAATCTATCCTCTTTGATCAAGAAGAAATTATGCGTTTTCAATCTCTTGACTATGTTGCTTTCAATGAAAACCTTAGAAAAAAGGTGCCAACCAATATTTTAATTGATAGAATGTCTGAACTTAATCATGATTTGGCTATTCAAAATAATGAGTTAGGATACTCTCTTGAGTGTAGACTTACAAGGTTTTGTCAAAAGAACGCTTATAATGATGAATTGGTTGTGCATTATGAAGGGCCAAAAGAGGAACCTATACCTCCTAAAATTTTCTTGGGAATTTTTGCCCTATTAAATTTAGCCCTTTTGATTACTTTTGCTTACCTCAAAGAAAGCTTGCTGCCGAACATAGAGAATATGAAATGAGTTTCACCGATCTATCCTATTACTACGGCACTACCTAGATCTATCCTTGATTTTATGCCTAGCTAGGGACGTTAAACGATAGCGCTTGTTGGGAGGCAACCCAATTTTATTTTGTGTTTTTTGTTTTTGCTTCTGTTTAGGAATAAATAATCCATCTACCTTCTGTTTGGATGTGGTTTTATGTTTTAATTAGTGTTTGTGCCAAGTATAACCTATAGGATAACGTACGATGATAGTTGATTTGATTCTACTGAAAAACAGAAACTTTGCGTGCACGAATATAATTTTGTTAAATCACAGGGACGTGATTTTGTGTTGATTCTTTTTGCTTCCGTTCAATAAAATAATTGTCCAGGACTTCCTAATTTTTTAGAATTTTTAGAGTTCCAGAAGTTTGCGTTAGTTACAGATTGCTACAGACTGTTCTGTTATGACAGATTCTGTTTTATGTGTGTTGTTTGCTTATTTTGATGAATCTATGGCTAATAAAATAGTTTATAATCCATATAGAAGTTGGAATACAGTACGTTTAACACCAATATAAATAAAGAATGAGTTCATTACAGTACTTTGAAGTACTCTTTTGTTTTCTTTCTCTAACGGAGCTCACGAGATTTCTGTTGAGTTTTGTGTTGTGAAGTTTTCAAGTTTGGGTGAATTCTTTTGATGGATTATGGAACAAGGAGTGGCAAGAGCCTAAGCTTGGGGATGCCCATGGCACCCCCAAGATAATCCAAGGACACCAAAAAGTCAAAGCTTGGGGATGCCCCGGAAGGCATCCCCTCTTTCGTCCACTTCCATCGGTAATTTACCTGGAGCTATATTTTTATTCACCACATGTTATGTGTTTTGCTTGGAGCGTCTTGTATTATTTGCGTCTTTGCTTGTTAGTTTACCAAAATCATCCTTGCTGTACACACCTTTTGAGAGAGCCATATATGAATTGGAATTTGCTAGAATACTCTATGTGCTTCACTTATATCTTTTGAGCTTGATAATTTTGCTCATAGTGCTTCACTTATATCTTTTGAGCGTGATGATGTTTGCTCTAGTACTTCACTTATATCTTTTAGAGCACGGTGGTGGATTTGTTTTAAAGAAACTATTGATCTCTCATGCTTCACTTAGATTATTTTGAGAGTCGTTAATAGCATGGTAATTTGCTAAATGTTAATATACTTGGTGTTCAAGATATGTGAACCTTTCTTTTGAGTGCGTTGAATACTAAGATAAGTTTGATGCTTGATAATTGTTTTGAGAGATGAATATGGTGATATTAGAGTCATGCTAGTTGAGTAGTTATGAATTCAAAGAATACTTGTGTTGAAGTTTGTGATTCCCGTAGCATGCATGTATGGTGAACCGTCATGTGATGAACTCGGAGCATGATTTATTTATTGATTGTCTTCCTTATGAGTGGCGGTCGGGGACTAGCGATGGTCTTTTCCTACCAATCTATCCCCCTAGGAGCATGTGCATAATACTTTGATTTGATAACTTCTAGATTTTTGGAACAAGTATATGAGTTCTTTATGACTAATGTTGAGGCCATGGATTATATGCACTTTTTCCCATCCTTCCACCTTTGCTAGCCTCTCTAATACCGCGCACTTTTCGCCGGTATCATACACCCACCATATACCTTCCTCAAAACAGCCACCATACCTACCTATCATGGCATTTCCATAGCCATTCCGAGATATATTGCCATGCAACTTTCCACCGTTCCGCTTATTATGACACGCTCCATCATTGTCATATTGCTAGCATGATCATGTAGTGACATCATATTTGTGGCAAGGCCACCGTTCATAATTCTTTCATACATGTCACTCATGATTCATTACATATCCCGGTACACCGCCGGAGGCATTCATATAGAGTCTTACTTTGTTCTGAGTATCGAGTTGTAATTGTTGAGTTGTAAGAAAAATAAAAGTGTGATGATCATCATTATTAGAGCATTGTCCCAAGTGAGGAAAGGATGATGGAGACTATGATTCCCCCAAAAGTCGGGATGAGACTACGGACGAAAAAAAAGAGGCCAAAAAAAGAAGAGAAAGGCCCAAATAAAAAAATGAGAGAAAAAGAGAGAAAGGACAATGCTACTATCCTTTTACCACACTTGTGCTTCAAAGTAGCACCAAGATCTTCATGATAGAGAGTCTCTCATTTTGTCACTTTCATATACTAGTGGGAATTTTTCATTATAGAACTTGGCTTGTATATTCCAATGATGGGCTTCCTCAAAATGCCCTAGGTCTTCGTGAGCAAGCGAGTTAGATGCACACCCACTTAGTTTCTTTTGTAGAGCTTTCATATACTTATAGCTCTAGTGCATCCATTGCATGGCAATCCCTACTCACTCACATTGATATCTATTGATGGGCATCTCCAGAGCCTGTTGATACGCATAGTTGATGTGAGACTTTCTCCTTTTTTGTCTTCTCCACACAATCCCCATCATCATATTCTATTCCACCCATAGTGCTATATCCATGGCTCATGCTCATGTATTGCGTGAAGATTGAAAAAGTTTTGACAATGTTAAAGTATGAAACAATTGCTTGGCTTGTCATCGGGGTTGTGCATGATTTAAATATTTTGTAGGGATAACTTTCTTTGGCCATGTTATTTTGAGAAGACATGATTGTTTTGATTAGTATGCTTTAAGTATTATTATTTTATATGTCAATATGAACTTTTGTCTTGAATCTTTCGGATCTGAATATTCATATCACAATTAAGGAGATTTACATTGAAATTATGCCAAAGTATCACTCCGCATCAAAAATTCTTTTTTATCATTTACCTACTCGAGGACAAGCAGGAATTAAGCTTGGGGATGCCTGATACGTCTCCAACATATCTATAATTTTTGATTGCTCCATGCTACTTTATCTACTGTTTTGGACTATATTGGGCTTTATTTTCCACTTTTATATTATTTTTGGGGCTAACCTATTAACCGGAGGCCCAGCCCAGAATTGCTGTTTTTTGCCTATTTCAGTGTTTCGAAGAAACGGAATATCAAACGGAGTCCAAACGGAAAGAAACCTTTGGGGACGTGATTTTCCAACCGGACGTGATCCAGGAGACTTGGACCCTACTCCAAGAAGTGCCAGAGGCGGTCACGAGGGTGGAAGGCGCACCCCCTGGGCGCACCTCCCTACCTCGTGGGCCCCCTGACGCTCCACCGACGTACTCCTTCCTCCTATATATACCTACGTGTCCCCGAACGATCAGAACAGGAGCCAAAAACCTAATTCCACCGCCGCAACCTTCTGTATCCACGGGATCCCATCTTGGGGCCTGTTCCGGAGCTCCACCGGAGGGGGCATCCACCACGGAGGGCTTCTACATCAACACCATAGCCCCTCCAATGAAGTGTGAGTAGTTTACTTCAGACCTTCGTGTCCATAGCTAGTAGCTAGATGGCTTCTTCTCTCTTTTTGGATCTCAATACAATGTTCTCCCCCTCTCTTGTGGAGATCTATTTGATGCAATCTTCTTTTTGCGGTGTGTTTCTTGAGACCGATGAATTGTGGGTTTATGATCCAGTATTATCTGTGGAAAATATTTGATTCTTCTCTGAATTCTGTTATGTATGATTGAGTTATCTTTGCAAGTCTCTTCGAATTATCCTTTTTGGTTTGGCCAACTAGATTGGTAGTTCTTGCAATGGGAGAAGTGCTTAGCTTTGGGTTCAATCTTGCGGTGTCCTCACCCAGTGACAGAAAGGGTTGCAACGCACGTATCGTATTGTTGCAATCGAGGATAACAAGATGGGGTTTTTATCATATTGCATGAATTTATCCCTCTACATCATGTCATCTTGCTTAAGGCGTTACTCTGTTTTTAACTTAATACTCTAGATCCATGCTGGATAGCGGTCGATGAGTGGAGTAATAGTAGTAGATGCAGAATCATTTCGATCTACTTGTCTCGGACGTGATGCCTATATACATGATCATTGCCTAGATATACTCATAACTATGCTTAATTCTGTCAATTGCTCAACAGTAATTTGTTCACCCACCGTAGAATATCTATGCTCTTGAGAGAAGCCACTAGTGAAACCTATGGCCCCCGGATCTATTCTCATCATATCAATCTCTATCGCTTTATTTACTTGCTTACTTTGCCTTTTACTTTTTACTTTGCATCTATCTATCAAAAATACCAAAAATATTATTTATCATCTCTATCAGATCTCACTCTTGTAAGTGACCATGAAGGGATTGACAACCCCTAATCGCGTTGGTTGCGAGTTGCTATCATTTTGTGTAGGTACGAGGGACTTGTGCGTGGTCTCCTACTGGATTGATACCTTGGTTCTTAAAAACTAAGGGAAATACTTACGCTACTTTGCTACATCATCCTCTCCTCTTCGGGGAAATCCAACGCAGTGCTCAAGAGGTCCTGGGTCGGAATGACCTGCCTAGCGTCTGGTAGCCAGTGCGCTATGTCTGCGGCCAAGTATCCGGCCGCCCGAAGATTTGTGACATGCTTCTCCTTGACGGTGGAGGCCACCCACTTGCCTCCTACTCCGGACATGTTTAGCTGTGCGGAGAAGACTTGGGCTTGGGCGCTGGAGCTCGAGGGGGCAAGGGTGGGCAAAGGAGGAGGAAGGCGTGGGTAAAAATGAGGAAATCTTATCCCTTTATAGAGGCGACGAAAGCGGTGCGCCTCCCCACTTGCCCGTTGGGAATCTCTTGCTTCCCAAGCTCCATGATTGATGGCGTGGTGGGATTACCCATACATGTATTGATGAGAATCCCGTGATAAGGGGACACGATCTCTGCTTTGACAAGACGTGTCAAAGAAACTGCCTCGCAATATGCGTTGTGCCTGGTTGTGGGAAAACGATTCGAATAATGATCTGACCGTAATAACATGCCACGTCGTCTAAAAAAGTTGTCAGCAGATTGCATTTGTGAAATATCATTCTCTCTACAGCGGTGTGTAAAGATTATTTTGTGGATCCGGACACGATTCATGTGTTCGATAATTACTTCGGAGTATTCGGAGAAGGAACCCGCCTTGCAATGCCGAAGACAATACTGCACGCCAGACTCATCGTCATTGAAGCCTGGTTCAGGGGCTACTGAGGGAGTCCTGGATTAGGGGGTATCCGGACAGCCGGACTGTATATATCATCTGGACTATTGAAGTGTGAAGATACAATACTCAAGACTTCGGCCCGTGTCCGGATGGGACTCTCCTTTGTGTGGAAGACAAGCTTGGCGATCCGGATATTGTGTGTCCTTCCTTGTAACCGACTCCATGTAAACCCTAACTCTCTCCGGTGTCTATATAAACCGAAGAGGTTGGTCCTTAGAAGGCCGATCACAATTACAATCATACCATCATAGGCTAGCTTCTAGGGTTTAGCCTCTATGATCTCGTGGTAGATATACTCTTGTACTACCCATATCTTCAATATTAATCAAGCACGAAGTAGGGTTTTGCCTCCATCGAGAGGGCCCGAACCTGGCACTACCAGGAAAAGGGCTATAGATAGGACTGATTCTAATGGCGCACCAGGTAAGTAGTGTGCCACTACTATATACTAATGGCGCACCGGTTGCTCATGCGCCATTAGTGTGGAAGATACTAATGGCGCATCGTGCTCACGGTGCGCCACTACTATTGATTTTTTTCCCATTTTTCCATACAAACTAATGGCGCAGGGATGGCAAAGTGCGCCATTACTAGTTAGAACTAGTAATGGTGCACGACCAAGACAGTACGCCATTAGTATATATATATTTTTTTTTACTTTTTTGCAAACCTACTAATGGCGCACTATGCCAAAGTGCGCCATTACTAGTTTAAACTAGTAATGGCACACTTTTCCACAGTGCGCCATTAGTATACATATGTTTTTTTTACTTTTCTGCAAAAAGTACTAATGGCGCACCACCTGCCGGTGCGCCATTAGTAACCAGGGTTACTAATGGCGCATTTTGTGGTGGTGCGCCATTAGTAACCTGGGACGAACAAGATATTTTGGACAACCCACCTACCCACTCACTTTCCCCACTTCATCCTGTCCACCTCCTCCTCCAAGCTTGTCTCTGCTGCCTCCTCCTCCTCACCTCATTTCCACCATAGATTCATCAAAATTAACTGGTGAAATCACCTTTTTTTTGATAGGTAAGTAAGGGGAAAGCTATCTTCATGATGTAGATCTACTTTTTTTCTCCCTAGCTCGCTCCAACAACGTGCACATGCACTTTTTGTGGCCTAGCTAGATCTATGTATGTTTGTGGTGTTGCTTGTGTTTGTGGTGTTGCATATATGTTTGTGTTTGCAGGTACCGGTATTTGAAATGCGATAGTTGCCAATATTTTGCCGGAATGTTGATTCATTTCCGTTTCGGCGAGAATTTTGGCACTATGCATTCTTTTTGGTCCTATTTTTAGGGAAGGTCATGCCAAATTTTTTCTTGGTTCTAAAATATCGTTTTTCTCTACCCCGCAGGCGACCATGGTCCGCACGATGACTGAAGGCATCGTGAATAGGTTTTTGAGCTCTGCGAAGGCCGAGATGCTTGAAAAGAATGAGACAGAGATAAGATGTCCGTGTCGAAGATGCAAGCTGAAGAGCCTTATTGCGGACCCGGATTCCGGGCAGGTGCGGGACCACCTGCTCTTGCGTGGTTTCATGGATGGCTATCGGTGGCAAGGTGATGAAGATGACTATGAAGTCGTCCATGGGGGCCGGGCAAGAAATGAGGAAGGGCAACAAGACAACCACCGCGGCGAGGGCGGGCGAGAAGATGAAGAATCTCTAGGACATGATCACGACAGCGATGATGTACACAATCATCATGTAGAAGATGTCGTACATGATGATGAGGAAGATCAAGACGAAGGGCATGATCATGAAGATGAAGATGCCGGAGCAGACGACGATGGAGGCTGGGTGCAGGACCCTCATATTTAAGAGCGGCTTCGCAAGCAGACGGATAACGCAAGAGCTGCCGCCCGAGAGAAAGCCAAGCTGGATCAACTGGAGATAGATGCGGTTACTCCATTGTATGAAGGATGCAGGCCCGAGGATACCCGCCTGAAAGTAACGCTCATGGCTCTGGAGATGAAGGTAAAACACAAAATGACCGACGCATGCTTCGACGAGAACATGTCATTCTGGCACGATCGTCTTCCCAAGGGGAACAAGTGCCCGACCAGTTTCGAGGAGGCGAATAAAATCGTGTGTCCTTTGGATTTACCGGACGTGAAATACCATGTGTGCATGAACAATTGCATCATTTATCGGGACGAGCACGCGGAGTCTACCATATGTCTGGTGTGCGGCGTCACTCGATAGAAGAAGAGGAAGAAAGCTCCTCGAAAATCGGTGTGGTACTTTCCAATCACTCCTCGTCTGCAGCGGTATTTCGCGGACCCTAAGGTAGCAAAGCTCCTGCGTTGGCACACGGATAGGGAGGAGAAGAAGCGGGAAGATGACGGAAATGATCCGGAGATAAATAAAAAAGACAAGATGCTGAGTCACCCTAAGGATGCGAGCCAGTGGCAAGCGTTGAACTTCGAATACCCAGAATTTGGGAAGGATCCAAGGAACATCGTGCTGGGTGCGAGCACCGATGGAGTCAATCCGTTTGGCAGCCGGACAAGCACACATAGCACCTTGCCTATGTTTGTGTGGAGTTACAACCTTCCCCCCTGGTTGTGCATGAAGAGGAAGTACATTCACATGAGTATGCTAATTGAAGGGCTGAAACAACCAGGGAACGACATCAATCTGTATCTAGGGATGCTGAAGGAGGAGCTAGACACGCTGTGGAAAACGCCAGCCAATACGTGGGACGCCGCAGAGAAAGAATATTTCCCTATGAGAGCCGCACTGCTAACGACGGTGCACGACTATCTTGGTTACGGATATCTCACGGGGCATGTAGTCCACGGATTTTCTGGATGCGTAAGGTGCATGGATGACACAACGTATCGCCAGCTAGATAGAGATCCCGGGTCTTCAAAAACCGTGTTCATGGGACATCGAAGGTGGCTTCGCGATGATGACCCATGGAGGAAACGCAAGGATCTGTTCGATGGTGAAACCGAACCCCGAAAACGCCCGTGTACGAGGAGCGGCGAGGAAATAGACGAGCTGTTGAAAAATTGGAAAGACTGCCCACTGCCGGGAAAGAAGCAAAAGGCGCCAGAGCCGAGAAAGAAGTGAAAGGCGCCAGAGCCACTGCTGAAGGTATGGAAAACGAGGTCTGTTTTCTGGGACTTGCCGTACTGGAAGATCCATCGTGTGCCTCACAGCCTTGATGTCATGCATATCACGAAGAACGTGTGCGAGAGTCTGCTTGGTACCCTGCTCAACATGCCAGAGAGGACCAAAGATGGGCCGAAAGCAAGGGCAGACTTGAAATCAATGGGCATCAGGCAGGAGCTTCACGCTAATGATGATGATGATGATGATGATGATGATGATGATGATGATGATGAGGCGAAGCAGGACACAGAAAGTCGTCGCAAAGGCAAATAGGCCAAGAAGACCGGAAATGACTACCCTCCCGCATGCTTCATTCTAAGTCAGGAGGAGATCGAGCAGTTTTTCACCTGCCTCCTAGGAGTAAAACTTCCTTACGGTTACGCGGGGAAGATAAGCAGATACCTAGACCCAGCGAAGCAGAAGTTCAGCGGGATGAAGTCTCACGACTGTCACGTGCTGATGACGCAGATACTTCCAGTTGCAATCCGTGGGATCATGGACGCGCACGTCCGTGGAACGCTATTTGGCCTATGCAACTTTTTTGACGTCATCTCTCGGAAGTCGATTGGTGTAGGGCAACTTGGAAGGCTACACGAAGAGATCGTGGTGATACTATGCGAGCTTGAGATGTACTTCCCGCCCGCATTCTTCGATGTTATGGTGCATCTGCTAGTCCATATCATGGAGGATATCATCCAACTCGGGCCGATGTTCCTGCACAGCATGATGTCGTTCGAAAGGATGAATGGTGTCATCAAAGGATACGTTCGGAACATGTCACATCCAGAGGGAAGTATAGCCAGGGGCTTTCTGACCGAAGAGTGCATCTCCTACTGCACGAATTATCTAGGCATCGAGAACCCCGTTGGTCTGCCCGTCAACAGAAACCTCGGCAGGCTCGCTGGATGGGGTCACCGTGAGGGTCACTACGAAATGCATGTCGACTTCGAGGGTCGACTCGCCGACTTTGAAAGAGCAAACCTAGTCGCGCTACAACACATAGACGTGGTCGATCCTTGGTTGGTAGAGCACAAAACCTTTAATGAGAAGACCTACAATGACCGAGGCCAACAGAGGACGGACGGAGATATACTCAAAGAGCACAACTCATGTTTCATGCGTTGGTTCAAGCAGAAGCTTCTGTCGTACCCTTTACATGAAGATTCTTCCGCGGAAGAACAACTCATATTCGCCTTGTCACAGGGCGCCGAGCACAACCTGATGACCTATGAGGCGTACGATATCAACGGCTACACATTCTACACCGAGGACAAGGACATGAAGAGCGATGGTTATCAGGACTCCGGGGTAATGATGGAATCCAACACCGGTAAGGACAAGGATAGATACTACGGAAGGATCGAGGAGATCTGGGAGCTGAGCTACGCTGGAGAGAAGGTGCCGATGTTCCGTGTCAGATGGGCCAAGAGCGTCCTAAAAGAAGACCGATATTTCACCACCATGGTTATACCCGAAGCCAAATCCAAGACCGCGGGCGCAAACGTCACCGCGAAAAATGAGCCATGGGTACTGGCTTCCCAAGTGGACCAATGCTTCTTCATTACCGACCCGCCAAAGCCCAGTCGTGTTGCCATGAGGAGAGGCAAAAGGAAGATCATCAGAATGGATGGAGTAGCCAATGAGCAAGACTTCGACAAGTACGGCGACCCGAAGAACGAACATGACGACGACGATGAAGTAGCAGCACACACCACAAGAAGAAGCAGGACCACCCTACCTAAAGGACGTCCGTTCCACAGAAGAACTCCATTTGTGAAAAAGAAGGGCAAGAAGATTGTGAACAGATAGCTAGCTAAGATCGATTGTATTTCAATCGTAGTCTTCATTTCTCGATTGTATTTCATGGGCACTTTTTGATATCATGAATATTTTTAAATTTCATGGGCACTTTTTGAAATCATGAGGACACTTGATCTCGATCCCCCTCATCTCGATCTCGATTCCCCCTCCATCTCGATCCCGCACCCTCCCCGCTAGCTCCACCGCCACCAACGACCCACTGCAACCCTCCCCCGCTCCACCACCGCCGACGAGCACCCGGCCCCCCGCACCCTCCCCCGCTCCACCGCCGCCAACAGGCACCCCCTGCACCCTCCCCCGCTCCACCGCCGCCGCCGATGATATTTTCAAGTAACAAATTTGAACATATTTTTTAAAAAATTATTACTGTTTTTATAAAAAAATTACTGTTATGATTTAAACAAGTTTGAACATATTTAAACACAAATAAATATAAAAAACAGCATTTAAAATGCATAAAAAAATATTGGGGAGCCTGGGAATCGAACCCAGGACCTCCTGGTGTGTGTGTTGTGTGCTGACCAGTTGGGCTAGTGGGTGGGTTCTATTGTAGATAGGGTTAGGATGTAGATAGGGCTAGTGGGCTTGATTAAAGCAAAATTCTAATGGCGCACCGAGGGGTGGTGCGCCATTAGAATAGTCGTACTTATGGCGCACGATGGGGTGGTGCGCCATTAGAAAGCTTCCCCCCACACTAAATCCCCAATCTCTCTAATCTCTCCCCTGCCTCATCGATCTCACCCGCTGCCCCCCGTGTTCGCCGTCCCCCTCGCTGCCCCCCTCGCCTCCTTCGCCGTCCCTGAGCCGAGCGCCGCCTCCCTCGCCGCCTCCCTCGTCGTCCCCGAGCCGAGCGCCGCCTCCCTCGCCGCCTCCCTCGACGTCCTCCCGCCCAAGCGCCCCCTCCCCCCGCGGCCCCGCCTGCGCCCTCGATGTGCTTGCCATCCAACACCGCGCGGCCTGCCCAGGAGGACCGCCGCCGTCTTCCTCTTCGACTACGAGGTCCCGGACAAGCTCGGATGCCCAGGAGGACCGCCACCGCTCGACGCCCTCAACCGTGCGACCTGCCCAGGAGGAGCGCCACCGCTCGACGCCGAATTCGCGCCGCCTCGACTAGCTCCAGCTGCCCCGAGTCGCCCTCGACCTCCCAAGTGAGCACCTGAGCCGCTTCCCCCTCTTCCCCCTCTTTATTTCCTTCTGATGTGTTCTAGGGTTGGGGGTTGGAGAAATTTGGACAAGGAAAGGGGGTTGGAGAATTAAGTAGCTAGGGTTTTCCAAATGTTCAAATCTCTGAGCTTGCATTTAGATGCATTTTAGAGGATACTAGTCTCAACTAAGCATCCGCCTAGAGATTCTTTCTTTAAGTAGCTAGGCTCAATTAGTAAATTTTCAAGTGAGTTTGGATTCATGCAACAATATGAAACATTAATTACTATTCTTTCTGGCCACTAATGATAGATGTAACATGTAAGAAGTTCATAATTGATTAATGGATCTGTTAGTTTGATAGTCTTGTTACTCCTAGGTATCTACAAATGAGTAGATAAATATTTGTTACCAGGAGGGGTTACACTATCTTTCAAACTGATGTTGTTCTCATGATCATGCTTTCTAATGGTTTGATATCACCCAAAGTTTGGCATGGAAACTACAGAGGTACTATGTAGTGTTGTATTACTTCTTCCGGATTCAGGGTGTTTAAATGTGCATTAGTTCTTCTGATAATTAATGGTTAAAGTCCTTTGACAAGAATGTGAACAATAAGAGATGTAACCAATCCCAGAAGTAGAACTATGTATCTTTTCTCTCTACAATTCTCATGCAACAATATGGAACTAATTCTTTAAGTAGTTAATGAGAACACTTGGTCCATATTCATTTGAAGTGAACATACATTTTCACTGTTCTTATAATATTTGCTTGATGTCAGATTATGCTATGAGGGTATTAGTCTAAGCCCAGTCTTGGATGCATTGTTTTATCCTGCGGTGGTTAAACCGGTTCTGAAAATTATCTAGTTTGACCTGTACTTGTCCAGCTATCATAATCTATTCTTTGACCATGGCAGTAGCTGGCATTTTGTTATGATAATTTTAGTATATATCTTACTATCCTTTGCTGATCTCGTTGTATTTTCAATGCACAGGCAACTCTCCGACGAAGTCTCCTCCAGGTAATATATGTCTCATGCTTTCTAAAGAGTACTAGTATACTGACTAAACTATCCACTTGCTATGCTTAGCTGCTCTATTGTCTGAATCATGACACTTTGCCAGCTGAAACTTGCCTATCACACTGTCGCTGTATTGCTCAACTAAAAACACAAATATTTGTAGTTTTTGTCTGTCATAATGCAACTAAGCATACTAGTCTCAACTAAGCATACTAGTTTTCTGTAGTGAGACAGTAAGATAGTGAGGCAGTAAGAAGGAAACTTCCCACATTATGTAGAAAGAAAATACTTGGTTTGACAGCAAGTACCATGACATGAATCAAAAAACATATACGGTGGGAAAAATAAAATGGCAGAAACCTGGGTTTTGTCTAGCTAGTTTGCTGGGTTTTTTCTCCGACCATCGTGTCGTGATGAATTTGCAGGTACCCCGAGAGGCCCTTGAGTTTGCCGGAATGTTGATTAACTTCCGTTCCGGCAAATTCGGGTACTCCATATGTCCTATTTTCAGCAAAGGTCATGCTGAAATTTTAGCATGACTTTGCTAAAAATAGGACATATGGGGTACTTGCGACTAATGCATGGACCGGGGTATCTTAGTACTTAGTTAAGTAGGATCAAATGCCCCGCCATTCTTGCTGCATTAAACCATAGGTGGCAATAGAGCCAAGTGATTAGTGCCAAGTGATTAGGCCCAACCTAGGGTGCCTCGGCTTAGGCTTTTAGGGTGCCTCGGCATCGACAAACCCTAAATGATAAAAGCTTAGCTTTTAGGATGCCTCGGTGTCGACAAACCCTAAATGATGAGACCATGATCTTGTTCCTTGACAATAACCAACTTTTTGACCAAACTGTTTTCCTATTTAAAGCGAAACATGGCCAACAGCGATGAGGCCGGCGGTTCGCGCGGCAAGCAATTCTGGGAGCTGTCCCAGGAGATGGAGGAACAACCTCACCGCTATGAGGACACCACGAAAGACACCGATCCTGATTACACAACCCCTAGTGGCGTCGGGGATGACACCACTGATGGTGCCGCCGAGGATGCCACCACTGATGATGGCGGCGCACACACAGATGGCAGCCAACCGAAGAAGCAAAGGAAGGACCGGCGCCCGAATGCGCTCCGCACCCTCAAGGAGGAATTCACTCAAGTGGACTCCGACGAGAATCCAACGGAGCCCAAACATATAGTCAAGGGGTACTCGGTTCAGCTCGGGTGCATTCTCCGGAGCACCGTCTCGATCAACACCGAGAACCTTAGGCATAAGGACCGAGGGAATTTGCGCAACCTCCTCTTCACGAAGCTGCACGAACGATACAAGTTCCCTGCTGAATTTGAAAACACATGCCTCTCAGGGAATAAAGTGAACAGTGCCACCCTCACGAAGATGAGCACGGCCCTGTCTACTTGGATAAGCGCGGTGAAGAGAATGATTGATAAAGGTGATAGTTATGAGAAGATCAAGGCAAAATATCCTTTGATGAGCGAAGATGACTACAAGGAGTTCAAGATAAAGTGCGAGAGCAGTGCAACCACCGAATCAAGTCAGTGGGGGAAAGAAATGCGGGATTTGAAATTAGGGGAACACAAACTCGGTCCCAGTGGTTACATAGTGGCGGAGCCTATATGGGACAAGGAGGACGCAGAGCGTGCCGAGCAAGGCCTACCGCCCCGCTTCGAGAAATACAGCGGTAACAAGCAGACCAGGAACTATGTCAGGGCCCGGTACAAGGAGGACCCAATAACAAAGGAGCTTACCACGGATCCGAAGACCAGGGCGCTTGAGCTTGTTCTGGTAAGGAATACACCCCCGCGTAATTAGCTCCATATGGTTGCAGTCTAATTAATCCCCAATATTTCTAAATGGTTCAGGTTCCTTTCACAGGAAACTGAAAGCAGTAGCGCGGGGTCGTCTCAGAGCTCCCCTTTCGACACCCCTTTAAATAGGGCGTTGAACGTAATGAAAAGCAAGGATAAGCTCACTAAGCCGACGTCAGCTGGTTGTGTGGCCGGCAAAGGCTTTTCCACAAAATGGGGGTCATACTATACCGCTGGTGTGCGGAAGGAGAAAAAGACCAGCTCGGAAAGACAGACACACGAGGTTGAAGCACTCAAGGCAGAAGTGGCACGGATTCCGGAGCTTGTCCAAGAGCAAGTGGAACAACAACTGGGAACGAAGCTCAACGCCATGGTGCCTACATTGATTCATGGGCTGACGACGTGGATTGCGGGCGGCCAACAGGGGCCTCCCCCGGTTCCCAGCCTCACGGCCAGCAACTCGCACAATGCGCAGGCGGCGCCATTGGTGTCTCCGGCGGTGCCAATAGTGTCTCCGGCGGCGGCACCATTGGTGTCTCCGGCGGAGGCGGTATTCGTGTCTCCGGTGCCGGCACGGGCATTGGAGCTTAATGCACCCGGGTGTACGCCGGCCGGCACCTCGCCAGCAAGCGCCACCTCCGTCAGTTGCACGCTCGCCGTTGGCGGTGCCTCGACATTAGCCGAGCTCGACGGCATCACGGTAACTAAGCCTCTCGGCCGATGACTTCATCTCCTTGGCTTTGACTGGGCATCCCTGACGCCCTGTAGATGTTTTTGCAGGGCACCACCGACGTTCCTTGCACTCTTCTGCACTTCGTGGCGCCGAGTTGGTCGATGTCGCCAAGGGAAGAATCGTTCAACCGGGCAACCGCATGTTCCACGGTAATCCGATGCCACCCATAGCGTATAGGGTTGAAGTGGTTCGGGTGCTGCCAGGCTGCGACGAGCTGTTACCTCCGGTTTGACCCGCTGGGGCCGATGAAGAAGATGAGATGACCCTCAGCGCCTGCGTAAACTGGCTGCTGCTTTGGCCGAAGAGCCAGATTCGTTTGGGGGCGGGGGACACCACCCCACAGACAAGACCACCAGTCGTGCCGGCGCCAAGCCATGGCAAGAACGCCGCAACGCTACCGGAGCTGCCGGACATCCCTATGTCGGACATCCCTATGGAACAGGATCCGGACAGCCCTATGGCACAGGATCCAGACAACGACGACATCGACGACGGTACATTTACCAAAGTCGATAAGTACTTTGCCGAACATGGGTACGCTGACGAGTTCTGCGGGCCTCTTTCTCAAGAACCCAACCAAGACGACCGCAATCTAGCCGGCACGGCGGAGAAATCCAATTGCAATAGGCGTCGTCTGGCGTTTAGTTCTCAGGAGACGCCTCTAGCTCCCGCCTTCACCGACCCTCAGATAGCTGAGGTGCGAAATATTATCAGCCCCAACACGCTCAAGAAGGCGGTCTGTGAGCAGAACTCGGTCCCATTACAGGAGATCAAGAAGAAGGGATGGAAGCGAAAGACTAACAAGGGCGCCGGTGCGAGCCAGCCGGCACCGAGTTCGATCCTTGCTCAGGACGGGCCACCTTCACCTAAGGATATCTCGAGGAGGGTGCATGTGGCGGGTAGGGCGATGCTACCGCCAAATATGCTGAATGCTGCAACCGGTGCTATGCGGAGTCTGCACGACAGTGTTCTTTCTTTGGAGAAGCAGCGTCTTAGAGAGAAGGATGTGGCATACCCGGTTTTCATGGACAAGGTGCCAGAGGGCAAGGGCTTTGTGGATGGCGACATCGGGGGTATGATCGTCCTACGGTTTGATGACATCTTTGCTATGTTTAACCTTCATCCGCTGCACTACACCTTCGTTCGGCTGTTTTCGCTGAGTATGGAGATGCGGATCATTAGAGACAAGACCCCGGACATCGTGATAGTCGACCCCTTCTACATGCGTGCCAAACACTTGAGCAGCACTGGGGACCACCAAGTTGCGAGTTCACACCTCGAAGGTGTCATTCTGGCAAACCCAGATAAGGATAACTTCCTTGTGGCTTACTTTCCCGAGTAAGTCATCCCTTAACTGCTCGTAACATATGATTTCTTAGATTTTGATCATTCTTTTTTTTCTAACATTCTGTGTTCTGTGCAGTGACACACATTGCACACTCATCCTCTTAAGCCCGAAATATTCCATGGCCACGTATTTCGACCCGAACCATAACTCCAAGATAGACTACATAAATGTCAAGAAAGTTTTTGATGATGTTCTCCCCGGCTACGCCAAATCTGGAGGCACCTTCACCAGGACTATTCATAAGTACGGCAAGCACATGTTCTCACACAATACGAAGTTCTACTGCGTCAAGCAGCCGCCTGGCGGTCAGAAGGATGCCTACTACGCCCTCCATCACATGCGGGCGATCGTAAGGGACCATCATCAACTTCTGCTACCAGATAATCTCAAAGATTGGGCTGCGAACTTGTCGGCAATCCAGGACGCGGACCTCAGACAAGAATTCTTTCGCATCCAGTCGGACTTTGCGGACATCATCCATCAAGATGTCCTTCATACGTCGGGGCAGTTCTACCTCAGATATCAACCGTCCAACAATGAGATAGATGGAACGCTACAAATGCAGAGTGCCAACGACCGCGATTTCATGACCATCACGACAGACGGCGGCTTCATCCACGCTCCTATCCGATGAGTCGAGTCGAAAGTAGTGATGTGTAGTTCTGAAACATTGATTGGTTCATGTTGTAATTAAACTTTAATGAATTCGTATGTCTCTTTGGTTTGGACAGTCGTTCAACTTAGATGTAATCGATGCTATTTATTAGTAGGACCATGAATCGTGCTATTAATGTCTTTCTTTTCTCTTTCGATCCTTTTATTGCATACTTACATATTGCTTATGTATTTTCTGTTGTTTGGCTTGTGCATAGAGATGCCGTCGTATGTCGTGTACAAGGGTAAGGTTCCCGGAGTCTACGACGACTGGGAGGAGTGTCGGAGACAGGTTCACTGTTTCAGCGGTAACAGTTACAAAGGGTACACCACTAGGGCAGAGGCCGAATCTAGATATGCCCGCTATCTAGAGGGAGAGAGGAGGGAGCATTGGAGGAACTGGATGAAGACCAGTTTGATCGCGATGATGCTCATCGTGATGACCACAACTCTCTTTTATGTGATGGTAGTTTAGATGATCGATATCGACTTGTAATGTGAAGACAAACTCGATACTTGCGGTCTTGAGACTTGTAATGTTTTATCTTTGTTCGGTCTTTTGAATTCGGAGACTAATATGATGAATTGTATTCGGAGACTAATCTTCTATTGTATTCGATGAATCTGATGTTGCTGTGTGTTGCTGTCTATATTCTGTCCAATAATATATTTTGTAACCTGTGCAAAAATCAGAAAAGCAAAAAAAACAAATATTCATACTAATGGCGCATCAAGGCAGAGTGCGCCATTAGTATGCCAAAGGATACTAATGGCGCATCAAGGCAGAGTGCGCCATTAGTGTGACAAAGCACATGGTTACATATGGCCCCTCGGGAGGCATACTAATGGCGCATGGAGTTACATACTAATGGCGCACTGCGAGGTGCGCCATTAGTATACCAGATACTAATGGCCCACCTGTGGTGCGCCATTAGTAAAAAATTCTAATGGCGTGCTACTAATGGCGCACCGGTAGTGCGCCATTAGTAGGCAAAACCGGTGCGCCATTAGTAGGCCTTTTCCTAGTAGTGTGGGTAAACATCTGTGTCCCTTGCTTTCTGTTACCATCAGCCTTGACGCACAGATTGGGACCCCCTACCCGAGATCCGCCGGTTTTGACACCGATAATAGGGACCTGAAAGAAAAAAGGGGGTGCAAGGATGCGTGGGTCTTGGGTGGTTGAACCGCATTGTGGACCGTGTCATGGCCGTGCCTCCGCCTATGCTTAGGGTATTTTAAGTGCGTAGTTGTGTATGCGCAGCATGAATGTCGCCGCTTGACTGGGACTAGGGCGGAGGCCGAATTGCTAGTCGAGCTTTGGACGTGCCGGACGATCCTGTTGTGGAGTACTCCGGACTCGCTTGACGGTATCCAGGTTCTTTATCGCCGAATTGGCTGTTTGCCTCAGAAGGCTGTTTTGTACTTCCGCCGCGAGGGCCGCGGTGTGCTCCTCCGTGCGAAGCGAGGTCTCTATGTTTCCATTAACTGTAATAACCCCACGAGGTCCTGGCATTTTGAGCTTGAGGTATGCATAATGCAGTACCGCATTGAATTTGGCGAATGCGGTTCGTCTGAGCAGTGCATGATAGCCACTACGGAAGGGGGCGATGTCAAAGATTAACTCCTCGCTTCAGAAATTGTCCGGAGATCCGAAGACCACTTCCAATGTGATGGGTATGACACCCTTGAAGGTGGTTTTTCTAGGCTTGATCCTTGAGGAATCAATGCCCATTTTGCGCACTGTATCCTGATAGAGCAGGTTAAGCCTACTGCCACCGTCCATGAGGACTCGTGTGAGATGGAATCCGTCGATGATGGGGTCAAGGACCAATGCGGCCGAACCTCCATGACGTATACTGGTAGGATGGTCCCTGCGATCGAAAGTGATCAGACAAGAGGACCATGGGTTGAATTTTGGGGTGACTGGCTCCATCGCATAGACGTCCCTTAGTGCACGCTTCCGTTCCCGCTTGGGGATATGGGTTGCGTATATCATATTCACTGTTTTCACCTGGGGAGGGAATTTCTTCTGTCCTCCTGTGTTCGGCGGTCGGGGCTCCTCGTCGTCATCGCTATGCGGCCCCTTTTCCTTGTTTTGGGTATTCAACTTGGCGGCCTGTTTAAACACCCAACATTTCCTGTTGGTGTGGTTGGCTGGTTTATTGGGGGTGTCGTGAATTTGACATGAGCGATCGAGTATGCGGTCCAAACTGGATGAGCCCGGATTGTTTCTTTTGAATGGCTTTTTGCGCTGTCCGGATTTAAAGCCTCTGAATCCGGCATTGACTGCCGTGTCTTCGGCGTTGTCGCCATTATTGCGTCACTTGTGTCTATTTAGTCGCGGCTTGCCGTTGCTATCCCTGGCGTCTGAATCGCCTGAGTTTTTGGGTGTGATGTTGCTGCGAGCCAGCCAGCTGTCCTCGCCCGCACAGAAGCGGGTCATGAGTGTCGTGAGGGCTGCCATGGACTTTGGCTTCTCTTGGCCGAGATGTCGGGCGAGCCATTCGTCGTGGATGTTGTGCTTGAAGGCCGCTAAGGCTTCGGCATCCGGATTGTCAACAATTTGGTTCTTTTTAGTTAGGAACCGAGTCCAGAATTTCCTGGCTGACTCTCCAGGTTGCTGGGTTATGTGACTTAAGTCATCAGCATCCGGTGGTCGCACGTAAGTACCCTGGAAGTTATTGAGGAACGCATCTTCCAGATCCTCCCAACTACCAATGGAGCTTGCTGGCAGGCTATTCAGCCAATGCCGAGCCAGTCCTTTGAGCTTAAGTGGTAGGTACTTTATGGCATGTAAGTCATCACCGCGGGCCATGTGGATGTGGAGAAGAAAATCTCCGATCCATACCGCGGGGTCTATTGTGCCATCATATGATTCAATGTTTATGGGTTTAAACCCTTCTGGGAATTCGTGATCCATAACTTCATCAGTGAAACATCGGGGGTGTGCGGAGCCTCTATGTCGGGCTACATCCCGGCATAGTTCAAACGAATCCGGTCTATTGTACTCGGCCCGGCCGGACTTTGGTATATTGTATCCGGCATGATGGTCATCGTCACGTCTTGTGGCGCACCCCCGTGATCCGTAGATCAATCTTGACTGTCCTGCTTTGTTTTCCAATACATCTCGCAGGTCCTTCGTGTAGCCCCGGGCCTTAGTGTTATTGTTTGATTGGCCACGGGGTGCGGTTTGGACATCGAGCTGTTACGCCGTTTTGTCGCGGCCACGGGGTGGCCGGTCCGCCGCATCATGTGCTGGTGGCGTGGGGTTTAAAGCCTCCTCCTCGATTTGAGGTAGCAGCCTGCGCTTTGGGTAACTTTTGCTAGGGCGCTCGAGTACGTATTCCTCGGCAGCCAGGACCTTGGTCCATCTATGAGTTAGCAGATCTTGATCAGCTTGAAGCTATTGCTGCTTTTTCTTCAGGCTTTTTGCAGTGGCTATAAGCCGGCGTTTGAAGCGCTCCTGCTCGACGGGGTCCTTAGGCATGATGAATTCTTCATCGCCAAGGCTCACTTCGTCTTCGGAGAGAGGCATGTAATTATCGTCCTCTGATTCTCCATCAGTTGCCTGTTCTTTAGGGCTAGCTTGCCCATCCTCTTGCTCGGCCTGCTCGAAGCCTGACTGGGCAGGATTGTCTTCATCTTCGGCACCATCTGGATTGTTATCTCTTGTGCCGGTATCGCTATTTTTTCTATGGCGGGGCTTGGAGCGGCAGTGATGACGCCGGTGTCTAGATTGCTTCCCCAAGGGGTTATCTTCTGTTGCCTCATCGCCATTGTTTTCTTTAGGGGTGTCCACCATATAAATATCATATGATGAGGTGGCTGTCCAGCTCCCTATAGACGGTGGTTCCTGTTCTTCTCCTGCATCGTCGTCCATTCCGTCGATGTCTTCGGAGTTGAAGTCAAGTGATACGTCTCCAACGTATCTATAATTTTTTATTACTCCATGCTACTTTATCTACTGTTTTAGGCAATATTGGGCTTTATTGTCCACTTTTATATTATTTTTGGGACTAACCTATTAACCGGAGGCCCAACCCAGATTTGTTGTTTTATGCCTATTTCAGTGTTTCGAGGAAAAGGAATATCAGACGGAGTCAAAACGGAACCAAATCAACTGGAGAAGTTATTTTTGGAAGGAAAGCAACCCAAGGAACTTGGAGTGCACGTCAGGGGAGATACAGGCTGCCCACGAGGGTGGGGGCGCGCCCACCCCCCCGAGCGCGCCCCCTACCTCGTGGGGCCCCCGTAGCTCCACCGATGTACCCCCTGCACCCATATATACCTATGTATCGTAAAACTTCCAGAACAGAAGATAGATCAGGAGTTCTGCCGCCGCAAGCCTCTGTAGCCACCAAAAGCCTCTCGGGAGCCCGTCACCGGTGGCCATCTTCATCATCCCGGCACTATCCATGACGAGGAGGGAGTAGCTCACCCTCGGGGCTGAGGGTATGTACCAGTAGCTATGTGTTTGATCTCTCTCTCTCTCGTGTTCTCTCTCGTGTTCCCTCTATGGAACGATCTTGATGTATCCCGAGCTTTGCTATTGTAGTTGGATCTTATGATGTTTCTCCCCTTCTACTCTCTTGTGATGAATTGAGTTTCCCCTTTGTAGTTATCTTATCGGATTGAGTCTTTTATGAGAACACTTGATGTATGTCTTGCCGTGATTATTTGTGGTGACAATGGGATATCATGTGCCACTTGATGTATGTTTTGGTGATCAACTTGCGGGTTTCGTGACATTGGGAACCTATGCATAGGGGTTGGCACACGTTCTTGACTCTCCTGTAGAAACTTTGGGGCACTCTTTGAAGTACTTTGTGTTGGTTGGATGAATCTGAGATTGTGTGATGCATATCGTATAATCATGCACCGGATTCTTGAGGTGACAATGGAGTATCTAGGTGACATTAGGGTTTTGGTTGATTTGTGTCTTAAGGTGCTATTCTAGTACGAACTCTTTTATAGATTGATCCGAAATAATAACTTTGAGGTGGTTTCGTACCCTACCATAATCTCTATGTTTGTTCTCCCTATTAGTGGCTTCGGAGTGACTCTTTGTTGCATGTTGAGGGCTTGTTATATGATCTATCTATGTTATTATTGTTGAGAGAACTTACACTAGTGAAAGTATGAACCCTAGGCCTTGTTTCCTATCATTGCAATACCGTTTAAGCTCACTTTTATCATTAGTTACCTTGCTGTTTTTATATTTTCAGATTACAAATACCTATATCTATCATCCATATTGCACTTGTATCACCTTCTCTTTGCCGAACTAGTGCACCTATACAATTTACCATTGTATTGAGTGTGTTGGGGACACAAGAGACTTTTTGTTATTTGGTT
The DNA here is from genome assembly GCF_002162155.2 of Triticum dicoccoides. Classification (NCBI taxonomy): domain Eukaryota; kingdom Viridiplantae; phylum Streptophyta; class Magnoliopsida; order Poales; family Poaceae; genus Triticum; species Triticum dicoccoides. The sequence continues at coordinate 338,907,400 of NC_041389.1, read as the reverse complement.
GCAGGGTTGTTTGAGAGAGACCATCTTCATCCTACGCCTCCTACGGATTGATAAACCTTAGGTCATCCACTTGAGGGAAATTTTCTACTATCCGACAAACCTGTGCACTTGCAGGCCCAACAACGTCTACAAGAAGAAGGTTGTGTAGTAGACATCAAGCTCTTTTCTGGCGCTGTTGCCGGGGAGGTTAGCACTTGAAGGTATATCTTTAGATCTTGCAATTGAATCTTTTTGTTTCTTGTTTTATCACTAGTTTAGTTTATAAAAGAAAACTACAAAGAAATGGAATTAAGGATGCCTCATATGCTTTATCTTTTTAATGTCTTCCATGAAAATGATGGGAAGGAAAATTGTGCTCAAGTACTAGAAGAAGAATTACATAGAATGCTTGGCATCAAATATGTGAATGATGAGCATGATTACAATGTTGTTAGTATGAATTCCTTGAATATCCATGATGCTAATGATATGCAAAGCCACAAGCTTGGGGAAGCTATGTTTGATGAAGATGATATTTTTTGTCCCCCAAGCTTTGATGAGCAAATTTACTGTGATGAAATCATGCCTCCTATCTATGATGATTATTGTGATGATACGTATGCTATAAAGAAGAAGTTTGCTTATGTGGAGAGTAGTAAATTTTATATGCTAGTAGATCATGAAAAGAATGATTTAGGTGCTGTTTATATTGTTGAATTCATTCATGATTCTACTGAAACTTATTATGAGGGAGGAACATATGCTTGTAGGAGTTGCAATAATGTCAAGTTTCCTCTCTATGTGCTTAAAATCTTGAAATTATGCTTGTTTTACCTTCCTATGCAAGTTGATTATTGTTCCCATAAGTTGTTTGTTCACAAAATCCCTATACATATGAAGTGGGTTAGACTTAAATGTGCTAGTCATATGCTTCATGATGCTCCCGTTATGTTTCAATTCTTATCTTTTATGTGAGCATCATTGTCATCATCATGCCTAGCTAGAAAGGCATTAAAGAAAAGCGCTTGTTGGGAGACAACCCAATATTTATCCTTACTATTTTTGTGTGTCCACATGATTATGCTACTGTAGTAATCATGTTTTATAGCTTTTGTTTCAATAAAGTGCCAAGTAAGACCTTTAGGATGGCTTACGGTGATAGTTGTGTTGATCCTGCTGAAAATCAGAAACTTTTGCACCCAGTAAATTAGTTTTTTTAATTCACAGAAACGTGCTTCTGATCTGATTATTTTTTCTACGGATTCGTACACGAATTTCTTAGGACTTCCTAATTTGGTAGGAGTTTTAAAGTTCCATAAGTATACGTTTGATACAGATTACTACAGACTGTTCTGTTTTTGACAGATTCTGTTTTCTATGTGTTGTTTGCTTATTTTGATGAATCTATGAGTAGTATCGGCGGGTATGAACTATAGATAAATTGGATTACAGTATATATTACACCAATATGAATTTAGAATGAGTTAAATACAGTACCAATGTGGTGGTTTTGTTTTCTTTCACTAATGGAGCTTGCGAGTTTTCTGTTGAGTTTTGTGTTGTGAAGTTTTCAAGTTTTGGGTAAAGATTCGATGGACTATGGAATAAGGAGTGGCAAGAGCCTGAGCTTGGGGATGCCCAAGTCACCCCAAGGTAACATTCAAGGATAACCAAGCATCTAAGCTTGGGGATGCCCCGGAAGGCATCCCCTCTTTCGTCTTCGTTCATCGGTAACTTTACTTGGAGCTATATTTTTATTCACCACATGATATGTGTTTTGCTTGGAGCATCATTTTATTTTTGTTAGTATTAGCTTGCTGTTATTTAGAATAATGTTTTGCATCTTTAGTTTCAATAAAGAAGTCAAGGATAGCCTTTGCCATGCTTATTTTGCTAGTATACATGTTACTGTTTGAAAAACAGAAAGTTTACCACTGTTGCAAAAATTCCCTAGAAAAGTCAGAGAGTGGTATAATGTTGAATATTTTTGCATATTTAGCTCTGATAAATTTATTACAGTGGTAATTTTAGTTCATAATTTTTGTTGTCAGGGAAGTATTGATACTCTTGCATTCTTTACAGACTGTACTGTTTTGGCAGATTGCTGTTATGGTTGCATTGTTTGCATATGTTTGCTTAACTAATGATTCTATTTGAGGATAGGAGTATTAAATATGCAGATGAATTTAGTATGCAATGTTGAATAATTATTTAATTGATTTGTTACAGTAGAAAATGATAAGGTTTTGCATTGGTTTATACTAACCTATCTCACGAGTTCTTGTTGAGTTTGTCGTGAATGAAGCTTTTGATAAAAAGAGAAACCATGATATGAGAGGAATTAAGGAGACACAAAATCTCAAGCTTGGGGATGCCAAAGGCCCCCCAAGATAATATTTCAAGAAGTCTCAAGCATCTAAGCTTGGGGATGCCCCGGTAGGCATCCCACCTTTCTTCTTCAACAACTATCGGTTAGTATCGGTTGAGCCTAAGTTTTTGCTTCTTCACATGAGTTGTGCTATCCTTGCAATGTAGTTTTATTTAGCTTTGCTTGCTGTTTGAATAAAGTTTCAAGATCTGAAATTATTAAAAGAGAGAGAGTCTTCGCATAGTTGCATAATTATTTAGCTACTCATTGACCTTCACTTATATCTTTCTAAGTAGTTTGTCATTTGCTCTAGTGCATCACTTATACCTTTTAGAGCATGGTGGTAGTTTTATTTTGAAGAATTAGATGAACTCTCATACTGCACTTAGATTATTTTGAGAGTCGTTAATAGCATGGTAATTTGCTTAATATTAATATACTTGGTATTCAAGATATGTGAAACTTTCTTATGAGTGTGTTGAATACTAAGAAAAGTTTGACGCTTGATAATTGTTTTGAGATATGAAGATGGTGATATTAGAGTCATGCTAGTTAGGTAGTTGTGAATTCAAAGAATACTTGTGTCGAAGTTTGTGATTCCCGTAGCATGCACGTATGGTGAACCGTTATGTGATGAACTCGGAGCATGATTTATTTATTGATTGTCTTCCTTATGAGTGGCGGTCGGGGACGAGCGATGGTATTTTCCTACCAATCTATCCCCCTAGGAGCATGCGCGTAATACTTTGCTTTGATAACTTCTAGATTTTTGCAACAAGTATATGAGTTCTTTATGACTAATGTTGAGTACATGGATTATACGCACTTTTTCGCATCCTTCTTCCTTTGCTAGCCTCTCTAATACCATGCACTTTTCGCCGGTATCATACACCCACCATATACCTTCCTCAAAACAGCCACCATACCTACCTATCATGGCATTTCCATATCCATTTTGAGATATATTGCCATGCAACTTTCCACCGTTCCGTTTATTATGACATGCTCCATCATTGTCATATTGCTAGCATGATCATGTAGTTGACATCGTATTTGTGGCAAGGCCACCGTTCATAATTCTTCTATACATGTCACTCATGATTCATTGCATATCCCGGTACACCGCCGGAGGCATTCATATAGAGTCATACTTTGTTCTAAGTATCGAGTTGTAATTGATGAGTTGTAAGAAAAATAAAAGTGTGATGATCATCATTATTAGAGCATTGTCCCATGTGAGGAAAGGATGATGGAGACTATGATTCCCCCACAAGTCGGGATGAGACTCCGGACGAAAAATAAAAAAAAGAGGCCAAAAAAAAGAGAAAGTCCCAAATAAAAAAATGAGAGAAAAAGAGAGAAGGGACAATGCTACTATCCTTTATCACACTTGTGCTTCAAAGTAGCACCAAGATCTTCATGATAGAGAGTCTCTCATTTTGTCACTTTCATATACTAGTGGGAATTTTTCATTATAGAACTTGGCTTGTATATTCCAATGATGGGCTTCCTCAAAATGCCATAGGTCTTCGTGAGCAAGCGAGTTAGATGCACACCCACTTAGTTTCTTTTGTAGAGCTTTCATATACTTATAGCTCTAGTGCATCTGTTGCATGGCAACCCCTACTCACTCACATTGATATCTATTGATGGGCATCTCCATAGCCCGTTGATACGCCTAGTTGATGTGATACTATCTTCCTTCTTTTTGTCTTCTCCATAACCACCATTCTATTCCACATATAGTGCTATATCCATGGCTCACGCTCATGTTTGCGTGAAGATTGAAAAAGTTTTGAGAATGTCATAAGTATGAAACAATTGCTTGGCTTGTCATCGAGGTTGTGCATGATTTAAATATTTTGTGTGGGGAAGATGGAGCATAGCCAGACTATATGATTTTGTAGGGATGAACTTTATTTTGCCATGTTGTTTTGAGAAGACATGATTGCTTTGATTAGTATGCTTCAAGTATTACTATTTCTTTTATCAATATGAACTTTTCTCTTGAATCTTTCGGATCTGAATATTCATATCACAAGTAAGAAGATTTATATTGAAATTATGCCAAGTAGCACTCCGCATCAAAATTTCTTTTTTATCATTTACCTACTCGAGGACGAGCAGGAATTAAGCTTGGGGATGCTTGATACGTCTCCAACGTATCTATAATTTCTGATTGCTCCATGCTACTTTATCTACTCTTTCAGGCAATATTGGGCTTTATTATCCACTTTTATATTATTTTTGGGACTAACCTATTAATCGGAGGCCCAGCCTAGATTTGATGTTTTATGCCTATTTCAGTGTTTCGAGGAAAAGGAATATCAGACGGAGTCAAAATGGAATGAAATCAACTTGAGAAGTTAATTTTTGGAAGGAAAGCAACCCAGGGAACTTGGAGTGCACGTCAGGGGAGATACGGGCTGCCCACGAGGGTGGGGGGCGCGCCCCCTACCTAGTGGGGCCCCCGTAGCTCCACCGACGTACCCCCTGCACCCATATATACCTACGTATCGTAAAACTTCCAGAACAGAAGATATATCGGGAGTTCCGCCGCCGCAAGCCTCTGTAGCCACCAAAAACCTCTCGGGAGCCCATTCCGGCACCCTGCCGGAGGGGGAACCCATCACCGGTGGCCATCTTCGTCATCCCGGCGCTATCCATGACGAGGAGGGAGTAGTTCACCCTCGGGGCTGAGCGTATGTACCAGTAGCTATGTGTTTGATTTCTCTCTCTCGTGTTCTCTCTCGTGTTTCCTCTATGGCACGATCTTGATGTATCCCGAGCTTTGCTATTGTAGTTGGATCTTATGATGTTTCTCCCCCTCTACTCTCTTGTGATGAATTGAGTTTCCCCTTTGAAGTTATCTTATCGGATTGAGTCTTTTATGAGAACACTTGATGTATGTCTTGCCGTGATTATCTATGGTGACAATGGGATATCATGTGCCACTTGATGTATGTTTTGGTGATTAACTTGCGGGTTTCGTGACATTGGGAACCTATGCATAGGGGTTGGCACACGTTCTTGTCTCTCCGGTAGAAACTTTGGGGCACTCTTTGAAGTACTTTGTGTTCGTTGGATGAATCTGAGATTGTGTGTTGCATATCGTATAATCATGCCCACAGATACTTGAGGTGACAATAGAGTATCTAGGTGACATTACGGTTTTGGTTGATTTGTGTCTTAAGGTGTTATTCTAGTACGAACTCTTTTATAGATTGATCCAAAAGAATAACTTTGAGGTGGTTTCGTACCCTACCATAATCTCTATGTTTGTGCTCCGCTATTAGTGGCTTCAGAGTGACTCTTTGTTACATGTTGAGGGCTTGTTATATGATCTATCTATGTTATTATTGTTGAGAGAACTTAAAGTAGTGAAAGTGTGAACCCTAGGCCTTGTTTCCTATCATTGCAATACCGTTTAAGCTCACTTTTATCATTAGTTACCTTGCTGTTTTTATATTGTCAGATTACAAATACCTATATCTATCATCCATATTGCACTTGTATCACCTTCTCTTCGCCGAACTAGTGCACCTATACAATTTACCATTGTATTGGGTGTGTTGGGGACACAAGAGACTTTTTGTTATTTGGTTTCAGGGTTGTTTGAGAGATACCATCTTCGTCCTATGCCTCCTACAGATTGATAAACCTTAGGTCATCCACTTGAGGGAAATTTGCTACTGTCCTACAAACCTGTGCACTTGCAGGCCCAACAACGTCTACAAGAAGAAGGTTGTGTAGTAGACATCATCAAGCACGTCGGTTAAATCATCGACAGTGGCTATAAAGTGGGTGGTGGGTGGGGGACGAATTTCTTTGTCGGCCGCTCCCCACTCGAGCCGGACATAGTTCGGCCAAGAGTCTCCTGACAAGGAAAGAGACCTTAATGAGTTTAGCGCGTCACCCAAGGGGGAGTGCTAAAAAAATATGTGAACTCCATGACTGGTGCCCAATCAGATTCGATAGGCACGGACGCACGCGGTTCGGATCCTATGACCGTGGACGAGTCCGAGGGTCCGATGACACCACTCTCACAAGAGGTGGGATCAGTGTTCGGCTCCGACGCCGATGAGTGTGCGGTTTTGGTGGCGGGGTCTATCCACCCGCCCTCAGATGTCATGATCTGCTCCGGATTGATTCCCGGCGCCACTGCAGGCACGATCTCCCGAATACTATCCAACGGCGGATCAAAGTCATGCTCGTCGTGACTGTTCGGCGCACCTGTCATGGGCTCGAATCCGTCGAAGATCAAGTCTCCGCAGATGTCGGCAGTATACTTTAAGCTTCCAAACCTGACCTGATGGCCAAGCGAGTTGGCCCGCAGTACGAAGCCGCCGAATACGAAGATCTGTCCGGGAAGGAAAACCTCCTCCTGGACCGCATCATTGAAGATGATCGAGGGAGCCATCAAGCCTTATCGCGATGACACAGTGGAACTCTCAATGAAAGCACCAATGTCGGTGTCAAAACCGGCGGATCTCGGGTAGGGGGTCCCGAACTGTGCGTCTAAGGCTAATGGTAACAGGAGGCACGGGACACGATGTTTTACCCAGGTTCGGGCCCTCTCGAGGGAGGTAATACCCTACTTCCTGCTTGATTGATCTTGATGATATGAGTATTATAAGAGTTGATCTACCACGAGATCGTAGAGGTTAAACCCTAGAAGCTAGCCTATGATTATGATTGTTGTTGTCCTACGGACTAAACCCTCTGGTTTATATAGACACCGGAGGGGGCTAGGGTTATAAAGAGTCAGTTACAGAGAAGGAAATCTACATATTCGAATTGCCAAGCTTGCCTTCCATGCAAAGGAGAGTCCCATCCGGACACAGGACGAAGTCTTCAATCTTGTATCTTCACAGTCCAACAGCCCGGCCAAAGTATATAGTCCGGCTGTTCGAGGACCCCTTAATCCAGGACTCTCTCAAGCAACCTTGTCTATCCCACCATGGCCATCGCCCACGAAGGACTTGCCTCACTAGGGTAGATCTTCACGAAGTAGGTGATCTCCTTGACCTTACAAACTCCTTGTTTCAACTCCACAATCTTGACGGAGGCTCCCAAGTGACACCTAGCCAATCTAGGAGACACCACTCTCCAAGAAGTAACAAATGGTGTGTTGATGATGAACTCCTTGCTCTTGTGCTTCAAATGATAGTCTCCCCAACACTCAACTCTCTCTCACAGGATTTGGATTTGGTGGAAAGAAGATTTGAGTGGAAAGCAACTTGGGGAAGGCTAGAGATCAAGATTTATGTGGTAGGAATGGAATATCTTGATCTCAACACAAGTGTAGGTGGTTCTCTTTCAGAAAATGTATGTTGGAAGTGTAGGCATGTTCTGATGGCTCTCTTCACGAATGAAGAGTGGGTGGAGGGGTATATATAGCCTCCACACAAAATTTAACCATTACACACAACTTACCAAACTCGGTGGGACCGAATCGTGAAATTCGGTCAGACCGTTTTAGTAAATAATGTGACCGTTAGGAATTTCGGTGGGACCGACATGTCAAATCGGTAGGACCGATATGGTTAGGGTTAGGGCACAACATAATCTCGGTGAGACCGATTACACAAACTCGGTGAGACCGATTTTGGTAATAGACACATAGAGAGTTGGTCAGGCAAACTCGATGGGACTGATACGCTCATCTCGGTTGGACCGAAATGTTACAAAAGGGAAACCGTGAGTTTGCATTGCGATCTCGGTGGGACCGATCACTTATCTCGGTTTGACCGAAACATCACAAAGGGAAACAAAGAGATTACAATCCCATCTCGGCGAGATCGAGATCCCTATCGATGAGACCGAAAAGACTACGGTTTTTGGCAGTGGCTATGCCAACTGAACTCGGCGGCGCCGGATAGAAAGATTTGGTAGGGACGAGTTTTGCTTTTGGTTTGGGACGTATGTGGATGTGAGAAAGTGGTTGAGGGCTTTGGAGCACATCACTAAGCACTTTGAGCAAGCAAGCCATTAAGCAACACCTCATCCACTCTTAATACTATTGGCTTTCCTATGGACTTAATGTGATCTTGGATCACTATAAGTAAAATGTAGAGTCTTGAGCTTTGAGCTTGAGCCAATCCTTTGTCCTTAGCATCTTGAAGGGGTTCCACAACCTCTACTCCATGCCACTCCATTGTTGAACTTCTCTGAAACATACTAGGTAAAAGTATTAGTCCAACAAGAGATATGTTGACATTAATTACCAAAATCACCCAGGGAGCACTTGTGCTTTCAACGCCACACCCCTCCTGATGAACAGGACCCCCGTTTTGACCGTAGCGCTCCAACACAAGTCCGTTTCGTCCGTTTTGTGGTATGCCACACCCCTCCCGATCAACAGGACCCCGTTCCGACCGTAGGAGGTCCAACACAAGTATGTTTCCTCCATTTTGCGGTACGCTAGACCCCTCCTGATGAACATGATCCCGTTTCGAACGTGGCCGATCAAACACAAGGCCATTTCCTCCGTTCAGTGGACGCCAGGCCTCGTTTCCATCGCCTGTTCCGTCCAAGCCCTCCCAATGAACACGACGATGCATTCCGTTCCGACCCAGCCGGTTGGCTCCCCATGAACACGATGACGATGTTGTTTCTCCGTTCCGACCCAGCCATGTACACGAGCCCTGCCCGTACGTATTGATACGTCTCCAATGTATCTATAATTTATGAAGCATTCATGCTATTTTATTATCTGTTTTGAATGATTACGTGCTTTATTATACACTTTTATATTACTTTTGGGACTAACCTATTAACCGGAGGCCCAACACATATTGCTATTTTATTGCCTGTTTCAGTATTACAAAGAAAAGGAATATCAAACGGAGTCCAAGCGGAATGAAACCTTCGGCAACATGATTTTTGGAATGAACGTGACCGAGGAAACTTGGAGTGCAAGCCAGGGCAGCATCGAGGAAGCCACGAGTTAGGGGGCATGCCCACCCCCCTGGGCGCGCCCTCCATTCTCGTGGGCCCCTCGAGGCTCCCCCGACCGACTTCTTTCGCCTATATAAGTCCACATACCCTAAAACCATCGAATATCAAGATAGATCGGGAGTTCCGCTGCCGCAAGCCTCTGTAGCCACCAAAAACCTCTCGGGAGTCCGTTCCGGCACCCTGCCGGAGGGGGAACCCATCACCTGTGTCCATCTTCATCATCCCGGCGCTATCCATGACGAGGAGGGAGTAGTTCACCCTCGGGGCTTAGGGTATGTACCAGTAGCTATGTGTTTGATCTCTCTCTCTCGTGTTCTCTCTATGGCACGATCTTGATGTATCGCGAGCTTTGCTATTATAGTTGGATCTTATGATGTTTCTCCCCCTCTACTCTCTTGTGATGAATTGAGTTTTCCTCTGGAAGTTATCTTATCGGATTGAGTATTTAAGGATTTGAGAACACTTGATGTATGTCCTGCTGTGCTTATCTGTGGTGACAATGGGATTTCACGTGCCACTTGATGTATGTTTTGGTGACCAACTTGCGGGTTCCGCCCGTGAACCTATGCATAGGGGTTGGCACACGTTTTCATCTTGACTTTCCGGTAGAAACTTTGGGGCACTCTTTGAAGTACTTTTGTGTTGGTTGAATAGATGAATCTAAGATTGTGTGATGCATATCATATAATCATGCCCACGGATACTTGAGGTGACAATGGAGTATCTAGGTGACATTAGGGTTTTGGTTGATTTGTGTCTTAAGGTGTTATTCTAGTACAAACTCTTGAATAGATTGATCCGAAAGAATAGCTTTGAGGTGGTTTCGTACCCTACCATGATCATTCATTTGTTCTCCGCTATTAGTGGCTTTGGAGTGACTCTTTGTTGCATGTTGAGGGATTGTTATATGATCTATCTATGTTATTATTGTTGAGAGAACTTGCACTAGTGAAAGTATGAACCCTAGGCCTGGTTTCCTAGCATTGCAATACCGTTTAAACTCACTTTTATCATTAGTTACCTTGCTGTTTTTATATTTTCAGATAACAAATACCTTTATCTACTATCCATATTGCACTCGTATCACTATCTCTTCGTCGAACTAGTGCACCTATACAATTTACCATTGTATTGGGGGTGTTGGGGACACAAGAGACTCTTTGTTATTTGGTTGCAGGGTTGTTTGAGAGAGACCATCTTCATCCTATGCCTCCCACGGATTGATAAACCTTAGGTCATCCACTTGAGGGAAATTTGCTACTATCCTACAAACCTCTGCACTTGGAGCCCCAACAACGTCTACAAGAATAAGGTTGTGTAGTAGACATCAAGCTCTTTTTTGGCGCCCTTTCCAGGGAGGTGAGTGATTGAAGGTATATATTTAGATCTTGCAATCGAATCTTTTTGTTTCTTGTTTTATCACTAGTTTAGTCTATAAAAGAAAACTACAAAAAAATGGAGTTGAGTTTGCTTATCACGCTTCATCTTTTTAATATCTTTCGTGAGTATGATGGAAAGGAAAATTGTGCTCAAGTGCTTGAAGAAGAATGCATTAAAATGCTTGGTACTAAATCTTTGAATGATGAGCATGATTGCAATGTTGTTAGTATGAACTCTTTGAATATCCATAGTACTAATGATGATTGCACTAGTTCTGATGAAAATGTCTCTTATAAGCATGTTGATTTTTGTGGAGTAGATTGGGTTTGCAAGTACACACCAAATTGGGAAGGTAGATATTGCAAGAGGCATAAGTATTTAGAAACTAAAGTTTTGCAAGAAAGTCTTGATGATTGTGCTGAAAGATTCAATATTTTTCGTGCCCCTTGTGAACTTTGCAATGAATGTGGTCATTTAAATCTCCAATGCAAATTGTTTCATGATCGAATCGTGTCCAAAAATTGTGATAACTTGATTACCCTTGGGCATCATAAAGAGCTTAGTCTTCTTTTGGGGTATGAAGAAATGAAACGTATAACTGAGGGTATTCCAAAATTTAATCTAGATAGATTTCTTGATTTAGATTTAGAGGAGATTTATTTGTTTTGTGCCTTGAATTGCATTGAAAATCCTTATATTGCCAATTACCTAAAAGAAAAGAAAGCAAACAGAAGAAGAAGAGAACACTGATGGAAGGGAAGAGACTTCCCAATGTCCTCCTATTATGTCTTATGATGATTCAGGTAACGAAGAGGAGCTTTCTATTCAACCAATCTCGTCAATAAGGAGCTCAAAGAGGAAGGTTGAATCCACACATAATGTGAAGAAGAAAAAGAAAAGAAGGGGCAACAAAGGTAGAAAGGTATCCCTCCCAAATGATGTTTCTCCTACTACTCATTGTGATGATGATAATTGCTATACTATTGGTGCTATCCATATTTTAATGATGAGAGTGATTATGCTTATGATATGAAAGGGCCCAAGCTTGGGGAAGCTATGTTTGATGAGGATGAAATATTTGAGAATATATTTGCTGAAATTAATGTTTGTCCCAAGCATGGGGATGCTACATTTAATGAATATGATATTTTTAGCATCCCAAGTTTTGATATGCAAAGTTGTTATGATGATAGCATGCCTCTTCCCTATGTTGATATTGATGAAAGTGGGTTTGGAAGAGTGTCAAATTTAGGAAGTAGTGATCCCACTATTTTGGAGGATGATGAATTTCATTGTGATGAATACGAAAGTGGATTTGGAAGAGTGTCAACTTTATTTAGTGATTCCACTATCTTGGGAGAGGTTTCAATCGATTATGATGAGAACGAAGTTGCTACTTATGATGATTATTGTGATGAAACTTATGCTACAAAAAGTAGTGATGATTATATTTATAAATCTTGTCATGATTATGATTACCCTTTTTGTGAACATTACTCTTTTAATGTGGAAACAATTTTTAGTGTTCATGTCTCTTATGATACTCCCACTATTCCGAATGAGAAGAATTTTGCTTATGTGGAGAGTAGAAAAATTATATGCTTGTAGATCATGAAAAGAATGCTTTAGGTGCTGGTTATATTGTTGAATTCATTCATGATGCTATTGAAAATTATTATGAGAGAGGAATATATGCTTGTAGCAATAGTATCAAGTTCCCTCTCTATGTGCTTAAAATCTTGAAGCTATGCTTGTTTTACCTTCCTATGCTAGTTGATTATTGTTCCCATAAGTTGTTTGCTCACAAAATCGCTATTCATAGGAAGTGGGTTAGACTTAAATGTGCTAGTCTTATGCTTCATCATGCTCCCGTTATGTTTCAATTCTTATCTTTTACGTGAGCATCATTGTCATCATCATGCCCAACTAGAAAGGCATTAAAGAAAAGCGCTTGTTGGGAGACAACCCAATATTTACCCTTACTGTTTTTGTGTGTTCACATGATTATGCTACTATATTAATCATGTTTTATAGATTTTATTTCAATAAAGTGCCAACTAAGACCTTTAGGATAGCTTATGGTGATAGTTGTGTTGATCCTGCTGAGAATCAGAAACTTTTGCACCCAGTAAATTAGTTTTGTTAATTCACAGAAAAGTGATTCTGATCTGATATTTTTGATATGGATTGGTACACAAATTTCTTAGGACATCCTCATTTGGTAGGATTTTTGGAGTGCCAGAAGTATACGTTTGATACAGATTACTACAGACTGTTCTGTTTTTGACAGATTCTATTTTCTATGTGTTGTTTGCTTATTTTGATGAATCTATGAGTAGTATCGGAGGGTATGAACCATAGATAAGTTTGAATACAGTATATATTACACCAATATGAATTTAGAATGAGTTCATTACAGTACCTAAGTGGTGGTTTTATTTTTCTTACACTAACGGAGCTTACGAGTTTTCTGTTGAGTTTTGTGTTGTGGAGTTTTCAAGTTTGGGGTAAAGATTCGATGGACTATGGAATAAGGAGTGGCAAGAGCCTAAGCTTGGGTATGCCCAAGGCACCCCAAGGTAATATTCAAGGACAACCAAGTGCCTAATCTTGGGGATGCCCCAGAAGGCATCCCCTCTTTCGTCTTCGTTCATCGGTAATTTTACTTGGAGCTATATTTTTATTCACCACATGATATGTGTTTTGCTTGGCACGTCATTTTCTTTTGTTAGTGTTTGATTTCTGTTATTTAGAATAATGTTTTTCATCTTTATTTTCAATAAAAATGTCAAGGATAGCATTTACCATGCTTATTTTGCTAGTATACATGTTGCTGTTTGAAAACAGAAAGTTTACCGCTGTTGCAAAAATTCCCTAGAAAAGTAAGAGCATGATATAATGATGAAACCTTTTGCATAATAAGCTATGATAAATTTACTACAGTGGGAGTTTTCTCTCATAGTTTTGGGAGTTAGGGAAGTATTGATACTCTTGCATTCTTTACAGACTATACTGTTTTGGCAAATTGCTGTTATGGTTGCATTGTTTGCATATGTTTGCTTGTTTAATGATTCTATTTGAGGATAGGAGTATTAAATATGTAGAGGCATTTAGTATGCAATGTTAAATAACAATTTTAGTGATTTGTTACAGTAGAAAATGATAAGGTTTTTCATTGGTTTATACTAACCTATCTCACGAGTTCTTGTTGAGTTTGGTGTGGATGATGCTTTTGATAAAAAGAGAAACCATGATATGAGAGGAATTAAGGAGACACAAAAGTTCAAGCTTGGGGATGCCCAAGGCACCCCAAGATAATATTTCAAGAAGTCCGAAGCATCTAAGCTTGGGGATGCCCTGGTAGGCATCCCACCTTTCTTCTTCAACAACTATCGGTTAGTAGCGGTTGAGCCTAAGTTTTTGCTTCTTCACATGAGTTGTGCTATCCTTGCAATGTCATTTTATTTTGTTTTGCTTGCTGTTTGAATACAATACCAAGACCTGAAATTCTTAAATGAGAGAGAGTCTTCACATAGTTACATAATTATTTAGCTACTCATTGATCTTCACTTATATCTTTTTGGAGTAGTTTGTCATTTACTCGTGTGCTTCAGTTATATCCTATGAGTAAATGGTTGAATGAGTTGAATGTCATAAATCTGAAATTTTATATGCCTCATTTGCTTGTCCCATTGGGAGTAATGACTTCACATCTAAGAAGTAGAGGTTGAAGGTTAGCAAGCATTGTATTGGTCATTTGAACAATTCATGAAAAAATATTGAAGGAAGAGAGATTTCACATATAAATATACTATCCTAGACATCTTTTATAACTGTGAGCACTCATTAAGTATGATATGCTAAAGAGTTGATGTTGGACAAGGAAGACAACCTAATGGGTTATGTTTTCTCACATCTCAGTTAAAGTATATTGGCATGGATCATTCAAACATGTTGAGCTTGCCTTTCCCCCTCAGGCTAGCCAAATTCCTTGCACCAAGTAGAGATACTACTTGTGCTTCCAAATATCCTTAAACCCAGTTTTTGCCATGAGTGTCCACCATACCTACCTTTATGCGGTATTTACTTGCCGTTCCAAGTAAATTTGCATGTGCCAAACTCTAAACCTTCAAATAATAATTTGTTTTGTATGCCCGAATTGCTCATGTAGCGACTAGGGGCTGTCAGTATCTTCCATGCTATGTGGGTTATTCTCAAGATGAGTGGACTCCGCTCATCATTCACGAGAAAAATGGCTGGTAACCGGGATGCCCAGTCCCATGATCAAAAGATCAAAAGCAAATCAAAAATAATTGCAAACAAAACTCGCCCAGGTTTGATGTTAGTTGGAGGCACCCGTTGTTTCGGGCAAGCCATGGATTGATGATTGTTGGTGGAGGGGGAGTGGAAACTTTTACCATTCTGTTTGGGAACCGCCTATAATGTATGTAGTATGGAAGATATTGGGAACTCTTGGTTGTTATGTTGACAATGAGATCATACCTCTCAAAATTATTTATCTCTATTTCAAAATTGAGCTCTGGCACCTCTGCAAATCCCTGCTTCCCTCTGCGAAGGGCCTATCTTTTACTTTTATGCAAGAGTCAAGGTGATCTTCACCTTTCCCTTTTTCATTTTATCCTTTGGCAAGCACCTCGTGATGGGCAGATCCTGATATATATATATATATATATATATATATATATATATATATATATATATATATATATATATCCAATTGGATGTAAGTTAGCATGAACTATTATTGTTGACATCACCCGAAGGTGAATACGTTGGGAGGCAACACTATAAGCCCCTATCTTTCTGAGTGTCCGATTAAAACTCCATAACCATTAGTATTGCGTGAGTGTTAGCAATTGTATAAGACTATATGATAGTTGAGCATGTGGAGTTTGCTAAACCCTTCCTGAAAATAAGATGAATTGTAATTGTTTGATGACTAAGAATGAAGTTTGCTAGTTTATGGTCTATGCTTTCAACATGTGAGTTACTTGTTACTTGTTTGTGAGAAGTTTTATGAGATGAACTACTGTTATGACATATAATCATGCTAGAAAAGGTGATTGAAATTATCATTGATCATACTTGTGCACCTTCTAGCATTCACACTTCATAAATTCTTTCTTTATCATTTACCTAGTCGAGGACGAGTAGGAATTAAGCTTGGGGATGCTGATACGTCTCCAACGTATCTATAATTTATGAAGCATTTATGCTATTTTATTATCTGTTTTGAATGATTACGGGCTTTATTATACACTTTTATATTACTTTTGGGACTAACCTATTAACCGGAGGCCCAGCCCATATTGCTGTTTTATTGCCTGTTTCAGTATTTCGAAGAAAAGGAATATCAAACGGAGTCCAAATGGAATGAAACCTTCAGCAACGTGATTTTTGGAACGAATGTAACCCAGGAAACTTGGAGTGCAAGCCAAGGGAGCATCGAGGAAGCCACGAGATAGCGGGGCGCGCCCACCCCCTGGGCGCGCCCTCCACTCTCGTGGGCCCCTCGAGGCTCCCCCGACCGACTTCTTTCGCCTATATAAGTCCACATACCCTAAAACCATCGAATATCAAGATAGATCGGGAGTTCCGCCACCGCAAGCCTTTGTAGCCACCAAAAACATCTCGGGAGTCCTTTCCGGCACCCAGCCGGAGGGGGAACCCATCACCGGTGGCCATCTTCATCATCCCGGCACTATCCATGACGAGGAGGGAGTAGTTCACCCTCGGGGCTGAGGGTATGTACCAGTAGCTATGTGTTTGATCTCTCTCTCTCTCTCTCGTGTTCTCTCTATGGCACGATCTTGATGTATCGCGAACTTTGCTATTATAGTTGGATCATATGATGTTTCTCCCCCTCTACTCTCTTGTGATGAATTGAGTTTTCCTCTTGAAGTTATCTTGTCGGATTGTGTCTTTAAGGATTTGAGAACACTTGATGTATGTCTTGTCGTGCTTATCTGTGGTGACAATGGGATTTCACGTGCCACTTGATGTATGTTTTGGTGACCAACTTGCGGGTTCCTCCCATGAACCTATGCATAGGGGTTGCACTACAAAAAAAAGACACATCCGTGACATTTTGGGCCGAACGAAATTTTTTTCTGTCATACATATGACACTTCTATGACGATAATTGTGACAAAACCCGGTATCATCATAGATGTGGTGGGCTCCTACTTCTATGACAAAAAATCATGATAGAAAATGGGCTTTTCATCCTGGGCGGGCCGGAGACGCAGCTGCATGACATTCTTTGGGCCGTCCATGACGGAAAAAACCATGGTAGAAGCGAGGGGGAGGAAAATTTCGGGGAGTTACCGGTTACGGTGGGAGAGCGATGCACGTTTCTCTCATACACGTACGCGCGTGTGTGCGAGGCGTTGGCTCTAACTGAACCCGAGCAAGGCATTGGGCTCTAACTGAACCCGAGCGATTGCACTGCAGGCTACGCGTTACTGAACCCGAGCGATCGATCGATGGCTGTTAACTGAACCCGATGGAGCGATTCCTTTGCTACTGCTGCTAACTGAAGCCGGTCGATTGGATGAACAGTGAGTGTTCCGGGGGGTTTCGATGAACAGTGAGCGGTGGTGTTGCCTCTGGATGAATAGGAACCCATGGTGTGGAGGGCTGGATGAACAGTAGACGGTGGAGGGGTGGCCGTGGAGGGGTGGTTGAACAGGACCCCGTGGTGTGGAGGGCTGGATGAACAGTAGACGGTGGACGGGTGCCCGTGGAGGGGTGGTTGAACAGTAGCCGGTGGAGTAGCGCGCGGTGGAGGCTGGATGAACAGGAGCCCGTGGAGGCTGGAGGAGGTCGACCGTAGCCCGTGGAGGCTGGAGGAGATCGACGGTGGAGATGAACAGTATCCCGTGGAGTCCCGTTTTGC
>NC_041389.1:338884729-338889453 GCF_002162155.2 Triticum dicoccoides | reverse complement strand
AAGTCCGTTTCATCCGTTTTGCGGTACGCCACACCCCTCCCAATCAACAGGACCCCCGTTTCGACCGTAGGAAGTACGTTTCATCCGTTTTGCGGTACGCCACACCCCTCCCGATCAACAGGACCCCCATTTCGACCATAGAAGGTCCGTTTCCTCCGTTCTGCGGTACGCCACACCCCTCCTGATCAACAGGACCCCGTCTCAACCGTAGGAGGTCCGTTTCCTCTGTTCTGCGGTACGCCAAGCCTCGTTTCCATCGCCTGTTCCATCCAAGTAGGTTGGCTCCCACGCGTTCCGTTGCCTCGCGATGAACACGATGCATTCCGTTGCCTCCCCATGAACACGATGCATTCCGTTGCCTCCCCATGAACACGACGCATTCCGTTGCCTCAACATGAACACGAGCCCTCGCCATACGTATGCGCGACTAGGCGTTCGAGACCCCGCCCGTATGTACACATACGTGGCCGTATTTTCTTTCTTGCATCCTGGCCGCTGTACGTACGTGTACATGCTACGTGCGTGCCTCTACTACGACACGTATGCGCCTCTACATCAACCAGTATATATGTACGTACAAGTTCGCGACCAGAATGACAACGCTACGTACACTTCGACCAGGTGGGTCCCGACTGTCAGGAAGTTCCTTACGTGCGAAAATGTAGCTGGTGGGTCTCAGCAGTCAGAGGGGCGAATCGTTTGTTTTTCCCGGATGCACTTCCTTTGGGTGCGAAGATGTAGCTGGTGGGTCCCAGCAGTTAGGGGGGCGAATCATTTTTTTTTGCCCGGATGCACTTCCTTGCGTGCGAAGATGTAGCTGGTGGGTTCTAGCAGTCAGGGGGGCGAATCGTTTTTTTTGCCTGGACGCACTTCCTTGCGTGTGAAGATGTAGCTGGTGGGTCCCAGCAGTCAGGGGGAAACTTTTTTAAACGAAATACGGTGGCCCGTCCGGTGGGTCCCCGCTGTCAGGTGGAGGAATCATGCGTAATAAGGAGGCACTTCCTTGCTGCGGCCGTGGACCCAACTGTTAGCCTCTCCATGTACAGTCCACGTTCGATGGAAGTCGTTCCTTGACCATGTTGACCATGCCGTGCCGAGAGCACCACGGCGATGGACGACGACGAGGCCTAGGAAGGGGACGACTCGGAGTCGGGGAAGACGCAGCAGTGGATGCCCACGCGAAGAGGAGTACGACGGTTCACTGGTTCGGCTGCGGTGTGAGGCTGCTGTCGCCGTAGATTAACAGGGGGTGTAGGTGAGTAGAGGGATGGCCTGGTCAGCGGTGGGAGTAGTAGGGGCGGTGAGGCCTCCGCGGTATCACAGCCGGCCACGGGAGGCAGGAGCACGCGGCACGACCGACGCTGGTTTGGGCGGCTGGAGCAAGAAGACCAGAGGTTGAAGAAGCACTACGACCGTTGGATGAACATTGTACAGTAACAGGAGCTAGAATCGTTCATATTGACTAAGTTGACAAAGCCCTCCATCCCTGTCAACTTGGTAGGCCCACAAGTCAGCCTCCGAGTATGCTGGGTTCCACCTGGCAGGGGGAGTATTCATTTTTTTGTGCATAATAAGGAGGCACTTCCTTGCATGCGAAGATAGCTGGTGGGTCCGACAAGTCAGCGGGGGGCACTTTTTTTTCGCGAAATACAGAGGCCCTTCCGGTGGGTCCCAGATGTCAGGTGGAGGAATCGTTATTTTGCGCGTAATAAGGAGGCATTTCCTTGTGTGCGGTTGTGGACCCAGCTGTCAGCCTCTCCACGCACAACCTACTTCCGATGGTGTCGTTCGTTGACCACGTTGACGACGCCGCGCCGAGCGCATCCAAGGTGGTGGACAACGGCGAGGCCCCGGACAGCAACGAGCCGCAGAGTAGAGTCGCAGATGGAGAGGTGTACGAGGGTTAACTGGTTCTAGTGCGGTGTGGTTCGGCAGTCGGTGGAGAAGAACAGGAGGTGTGGAGGGTTGGGGGGATGGCCTGGCCAACGGTGGAGTAGCGCTTCATAGTGAAGCGTGCTAAGCAGAGCTGCTAGCAGCAGGAGGCGGGAGGTGGTCCCGGCGGCGCTGGAGGAAGAAGACGAGAGATTGAAGATGGATGCCGGCCGTTGGATGTAAATCCAACGGCTAACATGTCAAAATCATTTGTTGACTAAATTTACAATGACTTGCGTTGGCTTCAACCTATTGGCCCACATTTCAGCCTCCAAAAATGTGGCACGTATTCAACCCATTTTTCAGAATTTATAGTCTTTTTTTGCGCGGTCGAATTTACAGTCAAATTGATCTTTTTTTGAATTACAGCCATTAGCTGGGCTGGGTGAACAATTAATGTAGCTTTCATGCGGCCCATTTATTTTATTTTCTAAAAAATTACAGGCCATTTGCACTTTATCTAGATAAACGATTTTGCTGGGCTGATTCTAATTATAATGTTGTGTTGGGCCAGCAATGTTATCAAAAAATAAAAAAGGGTTGAGCATTTTGGTATAAATATATTTAAATAATAAGTGATATTATTACATTCGTCCTTAAATCTTACCAAGCTTTTGTACACAATCACTAGGATTTTCGTGCCAAAACAATCCAGGATTTTATTTGTTAAGAAATTATTTTTATAAGTTAATAAGATGTGGGATATTGTTTCCTTACATATGTAAGTATCTGTTAAATATATGATGACAATAAAAATAATATATAATAACATATAAAATAATTTAAATATATATAATATAGTTAAAAGGGAAACATAAGTTGTACCTGGCGTTCATATTCTTATATAGAAAAATAGAACAGACCACTGCGTTTTCTTCAAAAAAATACATAAATTGGGCTGCTAAAAATAAAACCTCGGATGGAAGGTCCATAGGCCGGTCGATACATGACGGCCCTAAGAAAATACAAACAGGCCCTGCCATCCGAGGTCGTGGGTTGCGCATGTTAAAAATGAAAGCCTAGACGGGGCAGCCCAAAACCACGTCCAACACTTGCCAAAACTCCGTCCCTCGTTTTCTCTGTGTTTCGCACACTCAACATTGTGTGGGCATTTTGACTGTGCATCATATGAAGATGTGCTATGCATGAATGTTGATCAGCATGATGTTAACTGGCTGCTAGTTCCATTTTCGACCACGAATAAAACTTCCAACATGATGTTAACCCTGTTTGAAAAGGCCGTGTTAATATAAATGCTCTGCCTCTGAAAGTTGTAGTTTCTTATCTGAAACTGAACTTGCAGTTTCTTATCTGGAACTGAAACTTGCAGTTTCTTCTCGTCTGCACTTATATACTCCTATGAAACTACATCTTTTTAAGTGCTAAAAATAGATCTCAAGAATTCATAAAATTCTTCATATGCTCAATACTGCAAATATGAAATTCAAAAGACATTCATATCTGAAAGTACTCTCAAAATACACAACACAAAACACAATTCACAACCTGCAAATACTGACAACCCTAAGCTCCTCCTGACAATTCACAACCTACCCGACTATTGGGCTGGGGGGCAGTCCCCTCCTATTCCTCGGCGACAGACAGCCGCCCCGTGAGACGATGTGAACGGCGAGGGAGACGATGGCGGGGAAGCGTCGTCGGGCCAACTGCTTTTCTCCTCTTGCAGTTGGGTTCGGTCGACGAAGACTCCACCGGCTCGCTCTGGCAGGACACCCTCACAAACGGCACCCTGTAGATGCTCAATCCTTCAATCTCTGGTGGATGCTCCATCTGGGATCGATACTCCCACCACCACTCCCTCACGATCGGATTCGGTGAATCTGTTTGCTCCATGGCCTAGAGGAGCAGCTCTATGTACTCCGGCGCGACTCTCTTCGGGAGTATCGTTGCCTTTTCGCTCTGTTGCAGATATTTGGCCATGGATGTCGCCATCGCCGCTAGTTGGTCCTTGTTGTCAAACCAAGACTGTATCTCCAATATTCTAGCTAGCTTCACAGGATCACCGTCTGCGATCCTCACGTATCGGTTGTACTCCTCCATCGATCTACTTCTCCACAGCACCTTCACTCGCCGGCGGTGGTTTTTGAATGGAAGAGGAGAGGAGCGGCGCTGGTTTTGGATTAGACCGGGAGAGGAGCGACACTGGTTTTGGACTGGAACAGGAGAGGAGGGGCGGTGGTTTTGAAATGGAAGAGGAGAGGAGCGGCGCTGGATTTAGATTGGAATGGGAGAGGAGGGACGGTGGATTTAGATTGGAACAGGAGAAGAGCGGCGCTGGTCTTGGAAGTATTTTTTTGTTGTTTTGCGTATTTTGGGTCAAAGTTTGACCACGTACTGTATGTGACAAGCAAAATGTGAATGCATGTCACCAAAAATTATATCGTTTGGTTCATATCTGAATGTACTTTCAAATTATATTATTTTTGCAACGTATAACATATATTTTATGTGCGAAAATCATGGTCAATTATGACCCAGAAAAAAGGGAGACTAGTTAATGTGAGGTTGCTTTCTTAATTGAAGGGTAAATTGATTTTGATTTTGATCCAGTCACAGCACGCCGGCCCTCTCGCCCAATCCTAAATCGCTGTCGCACGCTCCTCTCTCTCTTCTCCATTGCAAACCCACCTCCTCTCCTCTCCATCATCTCCATTCCAAAACCACCGTCTTGCCTCTCCCTCTTCTGATCTTCTCCATTGCAAAACCACCTCCTCTCCTCCCCATCATCTCCATTCCAAAACCACCGTCTTGCCTCGCCCTCTTCTGATCCT
>NC_041389.1:338845141-338884495 GCF_002162155.2 Triticum dicoccoides | reverse complement strand
TCCTCTCCATTGCAAAACCACCTCCTCTCCGTCATCTCCATTCCAAAACCACCTCCTCTCCTCTCCATCATCTACATTCCAAAACCACCGTCTCGCCTCTCCCTCTTCTGATCTTCTCTCCATTGCAAAACCACCTCCTCTCCTCTCCATCATCTCCATTCCAAAACCACCTCCTCTCCTCTCCCTCTTCTCTATTGCAAGACCACCGTCTCTCCTCCCATCTTCCAAAGCTAGCACCGGACCACTTAGAACGACATCTATGGAGAGCATGCAGCAGCGAATCAGGAAAATCGCCGGCGGTGACCAGGAAAAGTTAGCCAGGTTGAAGGAGATCCTTAGTTGGTTTGCCAATGAGTGGGAGATTTCGAGGATGGTGCGGGCCATGCGGCAATTTATGCGAAAGAGCGAGACGGCGGCGACGAGGGCGGCAATGAACATGTACTCCTCGGCGGCAGTCATGCTGCAGTCCTCCGAGTTCATCAAGTATCTCCTATGGGCGATGGAGAAGATAGATTTGCGCGAGGCGACAATCAGGCGGAGGTGGTGGGCGTACAAGTCGAAGGTCGAGCACCTAGAGGATAACGAATCAATCGAGTATGGTGTGCCGTTCGTGAGGGTGCAGAGCCAGCCGGAGCCACAGGAGTATTCGTTCTCCCACCACAAGAGGAGGCCGGATGGCGCAACATCGCTTCCCCGACGTTCTCCATGGTTCCCTCGACGCTCGCCTCGTTTCAATGGCGGCGGTAGGGTTTAAGGTAAGCTTCGCACTAACCTAATCTTCCACCCAGTCATGCTTACAATTAGTGTGACAGCTAATGAAAATCATGCTTACAATCAGTCTCCGAGTACTACGCCAATCACCCTAAAATAGCTCTGGACCTTTGGGTCAAAGTTGTGACATAGTGTACAAATAAAGAAAAATAGATTGGTGCTTCTTTCAGAAAAGAGTACTCCCTAGAAAACTGCCAATATAAGCTACTAGTATTTGGTTAGAGGATTTGCTGCCGAGAAAGATCCATCCACAGAGAGCGCCACACACCCACTGGTTGTGGTGGATGCCAATGCGTGCATGCAGCATGGTTGGTGTCGGTAATTTTTACTCGGCACACCTTGCACTCTGCATATATGCCGGTTCCATACGTACATTTGTGCAGTTCCACCAAAATGCAGCTGAATAACCCTGTTTCCACAGATAATGAAAAAGTGTGATTACATTATAGTGGCACTAGTTTATGAAACACACAAAATAAATAGAAGATAATATTGTGATAGTATCATAGTATGCCATGCTGCGAGGGCGAGATGGGCCTTGCGACGCCTCATACGGTACGCCTCATACTGGACATCGTCCCAAGTCTCCCAGATACACCTTCTGCCAGTGATGAACATCAGTGTACAGCAGTAGTACAAGGAGGCGCCTTGAGACATTCAAATCTCTATTTTTGTACATATCAACTAAAATTAAGCACCCCAGTTTGCAGAAATGCTTAAACATTAACAAAGGGACTAGTTGATGAAACATACTTTAACAAAGAGAAGCACTTTCTTTATCTACATTGGAAATGAAATGATAGAGATGACACTCGCTCTATTTTAACTGTATTATTACTTCATTTTATCAGTGACACTAGGGTCGAGCAGGTGGCAAACGAGGTGTACCGTGCGTCGTATGCATGGAGGCTGGGGGTGCTTAGACTGGGATGCTGAAGCTGGCTCTTTCAGTCACCAACATGGATGATTCAATTCATGGGACCTTTTGGTGTAGTTCACCTAAAATGAGGCAATGTCCCGTGAGCTAGCAGCTTCTTCAATTTTTTTAAAGAAAAGGGCTCCAGCCCCGGTTCCATTTCCAACAGAAAACGAAACCCACAAAGCTTCTTCTTCATTAGTTGCAATAAAATTGAGCAGCATCAAGGTTGGTTGTGAAGCTCCTGGAATGTTCAACTATAATTTGGATATCATTTGTGCAGTTCAACTAAGATCGAGCGTGAAATGTATATCTCTGTTTGTACAAAAAAGGTGGAAAGGAGGGTGACTAACAAGTTACAAGTGATGAAACATGCATCAAATGAAAAGAAGCATGTTCCTTATCTGAATGGCAATCCTACAAGGACAGTAGGAATTTCTAAAGCAGTGGCATTGCTAGATATTAGTGTGGGCATCAGGATTAACTATGACAACCGTTAAATAGGACATTACTTTGGGCACGGGAGAGTAGGCGGACTAGGACAGTTGCATTTCTAACGAAAAGAACCAACTTATCTTAATGGGAAATTTTAGTAGGACATGTAAAGAAGTGCCATTGATTCATATTACTGGAGGCATTACATTGAAAGCAACATTGGTTTAACGTGTCCTTACTTTTAACAGTGCGACTGCTACATTTTACCAGTGGCATTACATAAGAGTGGCTCGGGGCAACAAACATCAGAACAGGATATCTGGGTTGGTCCCATTTTTGTTCGGTATAGCCACCTTATACTGTGTGAGGCTAGCAAATCTAGTGCTGGACTTACTCTGTTGACTTGTCCCCCAGTCCCCACTTTGTTTCCTTTTTCAACCAATAGATCGGGTTTATATTGAGTTTGTACTGCGTTTCCCTTTATTTCCCTATTAGACCTAGAGACCAGTTGGATAGCCAGTCTCTGCTACTTTTCGCCCCCATTATTTCCTCTTTCGACCAAGTCCTAGATTCAGGTAACAAATCCTCCCCACCCCCACCCCCTTTCTTCCTTGTTTGAACCAAGTAGTACTAGATTCGAGTGCATGAACTAGTTTTACCTCTTAAACGTAAAAAAATTAGGTAGTTTTCGAACAGCTGATCGATCTTATCTACAAGGGGGCCTGAGAAATAGTAAAAGTTACAAATGCAGCAACGTCAGGAGCTCAGGAAGTAGAGCAAGGCCAGTTTCGAAGGAAGTTATACCTGATGGTCGCCGGGATGTCGCTAGGTGGGCGGCGGGAGGCCGGATCTTCCCACACTAAGGCAGCAAGGAAGAAGGGGTCGGAGGCCCTCCCTCGCCAGCGGTGCTTGGGAGAGAACGACAAGGCAGGCTGATCGGGATGCGCCCAGCAGTGGGTAAGAGCCGTTGCCGAGGACGACCACGTGAACGTTGCACCTTCTCACCTTCCCCGGCGGAGAGGATCCGGCTGGATCTGTGACCAGCGGTGAGTAGAGAGAGAGAGAGAGTGTGTGGCCACTGCTGTCGTGTTTAGATCTGGAGAGGCCGAGACGGTGTGAAGAGAGCAACACTAGCAAGCAAGCGCAGAGGCTCCTGCCTATATAGTGGAGTAGTACTTAGTTTTCTTTTGTCTACCGGAGCTGGCTTGACCTCGTCAATGACTGTCGAGAAGTCTTCATGCACATGGCCCGGAGGCGTAGTTGTCGTCATTTTTATCTAAAGCGCCGGATTATAACATATAACACGAAAAAATGCCACATGACGAGAAATCATAACCTCACTGCCCAAAGTAGACAACATGAATCCCGACGGACAAACTAGACGAGGAACAAAGCTCAAATTAAAGATAAACTCGTAGAAAAGGGGTCCATCGATAGATGTCCTAATTAATATAGCCGGCTTGACCTAGATGGCAGTCGAGTAGTCACTGTTCGTGCATGTGCCCCCAATGACTAGCCCAACTCAGTTGTCGCTGTTTAACCCTCGCAGTGATCCGAAGCACATGACACATAATTTTGCGAGATGACAAGAAACCTTTTTTTAGATTTCTCACCACAACTACAGCCATGTACAACACAGCCTGCATGATATGTAGTCGATAGCCAATCCAGGCGTGTCTGCTGGAGTCTGGTCACATGCATGGACGAACTGATCTTCCGTGTCTTGCAGGGATCGTCCAGGCACCAACGTAGTACAACACTTCTCTAGTACTATCGCTCGTCTCCCTCTTCTATTAAGTCACCTGACTTGCGGGGCTGGGGAGTGTGCTTATGGTCGGTTCTCAATTGCCGTCCCACATGTGTGTGCGAACGCAATATGACACGCATTCCATTCAGAGAGCAGCGTGCCAGACCGACCGACCGTCTGGGGTGCGACACGAACACGACGTGCGTGCTGTATACTCCGTACATGCGTACCGCCGTTTTCTAGACGCTTTGCTCCATGCCGGGGGCGCAATCCATGGATACAAAAATAGTATATTGTATACTATTTGAAAGTCCAGGGTGGGGCTTTTCCTTCTCGGTAGGCGGCGGGACAGTTCCGCCTAGTCGGTTCGACAGAGACACGAGAAGTCGAGGGAGTAGGCTGTTGCAAACGTAGGGCTGTGTGATTTGACAGCGAGTTACTACTGGACAGGTGGGGCCCCATGATTTGACTTGCCATTATCATTTTAACTGCTGCGCTACGACCGGCGTGAGTCTCCCGGTTCCTGACCACCTCCATACAGGTGCCTCTCCCAATGCTCCACCATGTAGTAGTAGAGGCTGGCTCTTGCATGAGAGCCCACTTCTCCACTTTTTCCTTGCCTCTCTTTCCTCCACATATGCAAAAATGCCATGTAAAGCGCACTATTGTACTTACTTGCTCCTATAGGTGCTTAAGCTTGCCACATAGGCATAAAGTCTGATGTGGCAAGTTAATCAAGAAGAGAGAGACTAGTTTGGTGACCCAAGGAAGAAACGGTGCTAAGCGCGTGTACCTAGGTGAAAAGACAATTTTGAGTCCATAGCTAATTAAATGAAGCAAACTTAGCAACACCATTTCATTGGAAGAGGTCACTCCTTGGCAAATGCAATAAATACTAGTACTCCCTGTGTCCCATTATATAAGAACGTTTTTGACACTACACTAGGTAGTGTCAAAAACGTTCTTATATTATGGGACGGAGGGAGTACGAAGAAAGAGATAGAGAGGAGTAAAAAAAATAGACTTATAGCCAACCTTATAGCTAACCTTGTTGTAGTATGAGTCACTAAGTGATGACTATGTATGACATGCCAACATCAGATAGCCTAACACACCGTGTTAAATCTCCAGGGGCGCGACCACGTGAGCGACGCGACGGTCATGGTAGGCGCGACCATGATACGGGCTGCTGGCAGCCCTTGGATCTGAGATCAAACGGTCGCATGCTAAGTTGCTGAAATTTTTAAGAATAACCCTCCAGGATAGGATATTCACCCATAGGTATAGAATCACGCCATGCAACCGTTCGATCTCAGATCCAAGGGCTCTTGGAAGCCCGTATCATGGGAGAATGGAAAGCCACTACCCTGCCGTTCGCACGCTGGCAGTTCGCTCCTTCTCTTTCCCGCACGTCCTTTAATACTACGGCGGTTCGCTCCTAGTCGTCCCGTCCATTCACATTACAGCAGTTCCACTAATCCTAACCCTCCTCCCAAATCCATGGCGTCCCAAATCTCCCCGATCGGCGGTGAGTACAAGGTTAGAACCATCACCGGCCATGAGTTCGACATCATCTACACCCGTACTTCCGCGATGGTGAAAGGATGCCTTTCTCGCTTCAGACGCATGTTCGAAAACTCACATGATGAGTGGGTCACTGGGCTAGATGTTCAGTACACCACAGTCGTGGGACGAGAGAAGGATCTAAATGACAAAGAGAGGAAGAAGCCCGCCGTGATCCAGGTTTGCGTACATAACGTTTGCTTGGTCTACCACATATGCCATGCCGACGTTGAGTGCCAGGATTTTAAGAACTTCCTCGAGGACAAAACAGTCAAATTCGTTACTGTAGACTTTAAGAACGACAAAGAAGTCCTGTGTCGGATAGGCCTCGTTGTAGGCAACCCCTTCGACCTCCAGAAGAATCGGCTGGTGCCCTCTTGTCAGCCCTCAATGCTGACCCTGGCAGGAGCCACGGTTCATCCTTCATACCGCAAACTGGATAAACCTCCATACACGTTTCATCGTCATGCATGGCAGCGGAATGTACTAGATATAGACCACATCCAGTACGCTGCAATGGATGGCTACCTTTGTTTCAATATCTACAAGGGTTGGATGAAGAGCAACAGCCAAGTTGGCGGTTCAAGCAAAGAAGTATCGGCCAAGAAGAAGAGGGACAAGGACGAAGTCGAGGACGTGGACGAGGACTCCGAGTAAGGTGGCAGTGTCGTTGCTCATGGCGGTTCTAAACTTCTAATGCAGTGTCTACCGGGTTAGTTGCATAGTTTAATTTCAGGTGTGCTTAGTTTAATTTGAGGGATGTGTTGTGCTGAGCCCCCAACAGAACTATGTTATGTTTCTTCTCGTTACTTTAACTCTTCAGTATGTACATACTAGTACTAGTATTTATTTAATAGAATTTAGCACCCCAATTATGCACGTACAAGCTTTTTTAATAGTACTATATGCATAATTTGGCGACAAGCGCTCTCTATATGTACCACCTTTTTTTAAAATTTCAATTTTTGCTCCATGGCGCAATCCATCGATAGTGGGGAACTACTGTACAAAAGTATACATTTTTAAAAGGCTAGTGTACTGTTCATCACATATATATATGTATATATATAGCTAGTTAAATTCTCAACCTAGAACGACGTGCATGCCATGTAGTAAACCGATCCAGAGGAAGTATAGTAAAAATGAGGTGATTTTACCCAGCGATCGGCGGGGGAGCATGGCCTGTCATGCGGTCCCACGTGTCATGATGGACCAAGGCGATGCGCGTGTCCCTCTTGAGGCAGAAGCAATACTAGTACGTGGTTTGAGATGATGTCGAACCGAAGTGTGAAATAATGGTTGCTTCATCCGTCTGGGAAGGTGCGGCATTGTGATTTGACGTCTCATTGCTCATTACTAACACTGGGCCGGTACGAGTGGGGTGCGTCCCCCTGCTATTCTGCATTGTTATTTGGTGCTTGACACGTCGACCCGGTTGCACATGAGATTGCCCCCACATCCTTTGTCAAAATAAACAACACCCCGATCAATGCATTTCACTCTTCCGTGCAACAGACGGGCACCTTACTTGCTCCTACAGGTGCTTAAGCTTGCCACATAGGCATAAAGTCTGATGTGGCAAGTTAATCAAGAAGAGAGAGACTAGTTTGGTGACCCAAGGAAGAAACGGTGCTAAGCGCGTGTATCTAGGTGAAAAGACAATTTTGAGTCTATAGCTAATTAAATGAAGCAAACTTAGCAACATCATTTCATTGGAAGAGGTCACTCCTTGGCAAATGCAATAAATACTAGTACTCCCTGTGTCCCATAATATAAGAACGTTTTTGGCACTACACTAGTGTCAAAAACGTTTTTATATTATGGGACGAAGGGAGTACGAAGAAAGAGATAGAGAGGAGTAAAAAAATACACTTATAGCCAACCTTGTTGTAGTATGAGTGACTAAGTGATGACTATGTATGACATGTCAACATCAGATAGCCTAACGCACCATGTTAAATCTCCAAGGGCGCGACCGCGCGAGCGACGCGACGGTCGTGGTAGGCGCGACCATGATATGGGCTGCTGGCAGCCCTTGGATCTGAGATCAAACGGTCGCATGCTAAGTTGCTAAAAATTTGCAGAATAACCCTCCAGGACAGGATATTCACCCATTGGTCTAGAATCACGCCATGCAACCGTTCGATCTCCGATCCAAGGGCTCTCGGAAGCCCGTATCATGGGAGAATGGAAAGCCACTACCCTGCCGTTCGCACGCTGGCAGTTCGCTGCTACTCATCCCCGCACGTCCTTTAATACAACGGCGGTTCGCTCCTAGTCGTCCCGTACATTCACATTACGACAATTCCACTAATCTAACCCTCCTCCCAAATCCATGGCGTCCCAAATCTCCCCGATCGACGGTGAGTACAAGGTTAGAACCATCACCGGCGATGAGTTCGACGTCATCTACACCCGTTCTTCCGCGACGGTGAAAGGATGCCTTTCTCGCTTCAGACGCATGTTCGAAGACTCACATGATGAGTGGGTCACCGGGCTAGATGTTGAGTATACCACAAGCGTGCATGACTTATGCTTGGTCTACCACATATGCCATGCCGATGTTGAGTGCCAGGATTTTAAGGACTTCCTCGAGAGCAACCTAGTCAAATTCGTTACTGTAGACTTTGGTAATGACAAAGAAGTCCTGTGTCGGATAGGCCTCGTTGTAGGCAACACCTTCGACCTCCAAAAGAATCGGCTGGTGTCCTCTCGTCAGCCTTCAATGCTGACCCTGGCAGGAGCCATGGTTCATCCTTCATATGGTAAACTGGAGAAACCGCCATACACATTTCATCGTCATGCATGGCAGCGGAATGTACTAGATATAGACCACATCCAGTACGCTGCAATGGATGGCTACCTTTGTTTCAATATCTACAAGGGTTGGATGAAGAGCAACAACCAAGTTGGCGGTTCAAGCAAAGAAGTATCGGCCAAGAGGAAGAGGGACAAGGACGAAGTCGAGGACGTGGACGAGGACTCCGAGTAAGGTGGCAGTGTCGTTGCTCATGGTGGTTCTAATGCAGTGTCTACCGGAATAGTTGCAAAGTTTAATTTCAGGTGTGCTTAATTTAATTTGAGGGGTGTGTTGTGCTGAGCCCCCAGCAGAACTATGTTATGTTTATTCTTATTACATTAACTCTTCAGTAAGTACATACTAGTATTTCTTACATTTCATCTTTTAGTTGGTATAGTACTACCACTCATTTATTCACATTATATACGTACAATATATATGCCAACATCATATAGCCAGCTGTTTAGTTGTCAAATAATTTCAGGGTGCTTAGTTTTGTCAAAGAATTCCATGGTGCTTAGTTTGGGTGGGTTGTGCTGGACACCATTATTGTGACTAGCCTTTTTAATAGTACTATATGCATAATTTGGCGACGAGCGCTCTCTATATGTACCACCTTTTTTTTAATTTCAAGTTTTGCTCCATGGCGCAATCCATCGATACTACTGTTGTACAAAAGTATACATTTTTTAGAAGGCTAGAGGGCGGGGCAGTCTAGTTTGGTCGGTTTCACGAGAGGCGAGGGCCTTTGTGATTTGACGGCTCATTACTGCTGGAAGGCGGGGCCTTGTGATTTGACTGCTCGTATAAATGCGCCGACGACCTGATCGAGGAGGAGCAAAGAACCATGCGGTATACTGAAGTTTTCCACTGGAGTAGTACTGCGACGGAGGAGCACGAAACACGGCAGCCTAGTGCCATATGGCGATAAAAAATGATATAATTTGCTAGTCATCTCATTGTTAGCATTGTTCTATTCATTCCCTCAAAAAACAAAAACCATTGTTCTATTCATGCCGCCCAGAGAACGTGACACGTGCGGTGAAACACCCGAAGCAAAAGATATAACACAGCAGCAAAAGAAGAAGGAAGATTATCACCCCAAATGATCTAATTCACTGCGGAGTCGTAACTGCTTCTTCATCGCCTCCACGACCACCATCTCCTTGCGCGTCTCCTCCGCCATCTTCTTCATTCTGTCCATGACGCGGGATTTCTCGACGCGAGCCTTCATCATATGTTCCACGGCCGCATTACGTACCTTGACAGCAGCCGGGTGCTTGATGCGGAGCTTCGCCAACTCCTCCTTCTGTTCCATGACGAGGGCCTGCAGCATCTTCATCGAGGAACTACTATACTCATGCAGCTTCTTCCAGCCGGCGTTCTTCTCCTTCAACAGGTCGATCTCGTGGCAGAACTTTGCCTTGTCCTCCTGAAGTCGCAGGATTTCGCCGGTCGCCTTCTTCTCCGAGGCAATGCTCTTCTTCAGCAGCATCACCAAGCCGGCGGTCAACTCCCCCTGCTGACTGAGCTCAGCGGGCATGTCGTCGAGGCTCTCCTTCAGCAACTCCATCAAGCCTTGGATGAACTCCTTCTGCTTATTGAGGTGCTTATTGAGCTGATCGGGCATGCCATCGAGGGATAACGACTCCAGCTCCGCCGGCTCGGCATGTTCGCCTCCGCGTCTAGGGCGCTCCTGGGAGACATCGCCTGCCCGTGAGAGATCTTTCGAGGTCTCTGCGTGGCGGCGAGCCCTCTTGTTTTTCCGCAGCCTTTGTTGCCGCTCCCTTGTTACGAGTAGTTCTCGACCTAGAGCTCTGCTCACCGGCCAAGGCAACGATGGACGAAGAATAAGCACTTATGAGGAGGAAAGGTAGAGTAAATACGTGCATAGTAGTACTAGCACTAGGTAGTTCCCCTTTTTATAACCTAAGTACTAGCACTAGTAGTACTAATACATGCATAGTGGGAACACGTTCAGGTTTGGTACGTAGTACTAGTAGGTGTGAGCAGGCTTCCGGATGTGATGGGAACAAGGTAAAGATTAATTGATGGTTTTGGTTTCGAGGCCCGAAATGGCTCCCGATGAGTTTAGTGGAACATAAATTTCAAGTAGACTACACCGCTCAAATTCGTAAATATTATGTTACTGTCAAAAATTGGCACAAAATACAAAGGAGACCAATGGAAGTACTACTAGCAACCCACGATTTAATTACTCGCATGGGCGCAGTGGAGTAATAATGTCTTTCTTCCGCCCTCACATCCACTCAATTTGCATGCGCTGTATTAATTGACCATCAATGAAGTGAACGACTTTACACGCGTCAAATTATCACATGGGGTGGATCTTGGTACAAATTTGTGTCCGCCCGTGTACCCGCGTGTGCGTGCGAGGGAATGAGTGCGTGCGTGGCGTGCGTGCACATCTTCGCTTCGTGCATGTACCGCCAGTATGGCTCAGGGAGGACGAGTACATTCTTCTGGAACCAGCAGCACGTCATTGTGATCAATCCACGCAAGGAGGTCGCGACAATGCCTCCACATGTGCCACGTGGCTTCATTAACTGTAAGAGAGACACTGTGTAGCGTGCCATTGGTATTCTAATTTACGTGTTTTGCACATACTCGAAGTACTAGTAATTTACACGTGCATTACACGCATCAGATTTTGCAACCAAATTATGAATAAATACCACACTATAGCATGTAAGCTCTTAGTCATATATGCGTGATGTAGCCCTTCGTGTAATACTTATAGTTCATCTCATTCAAAATCAAATTAGTTTTTATAAAAAAGCTAAGAACGTGTGAATAGGAAAAACATGGGATTATAGTGGAATGTCGTATTGAATCCTACAGGATTGTACGAGTGTTTGATTGTGCATGGAAAAAATGCAGAATTCTTTCAAAGAGGTTTGAGTGGATGGGATGTTTCCTATGAAATCTAGTGCAAATGAATCATATGGAAAAATTCCTATGGTTTACAATCCTACGAATCAAATAACCAAGATAGGAAAAATCTTAATGATTAGAATCCTCCAAAATTCCTTTGAGAATCCTTTGAATCAAAGAAGCCCTTAATCTATTTTATGATTCATGGAATTGTGTGTTGTAAAGCATAAAGTAAAAACAAATAATGGCAATTCAACTAGAATTTTTTTGGGCAGTTATGATATGGAAGATTCTAGAACAAAAGAGAACCACTGTTGTTTTGAGGTTTGTGCATTATGCTTAAGTTCAACCATGGAGTCTGCTAGATTGTTCATGTGGCAAAATCCGGTGGGGGGCTAGAAGATGGTGTGAGGGGCCGAGTGGAGGGAGACTATGAAGGAATGCACAAGTGCGAGATTGATATTTAGAGAGAGGGGGCGAACACGTGCGCTGTTGCACGCAGTGGCGGAGCCATGAAAAATAAATGAGCTAGGAGGCCAAGCATTGCTAATCCTTTACGAGGAGGGTCAATTCATGAAATTAAACCTTTTTAGCAGCAATTTTCTAATGATCACATTCATATTAGACTCGATATATAGTGATGTTAGGGGGGGGGGGGCAGGGCCCTTACTGCCCCCTGTCTTCACCATTGTGCATGCATCTGAGAGATGAAGCGGAAGGCATGGATGATGAGAGGGGGGCGTTGGATATATAATTAATGTGGGTGTATTAGCTATTTATGTTAATCCTATATAGAGAGGTATAGATTGATCGATGTGGACGTGGGAGAGGTATAGATTGATCGATGTGGACGTGGGAAAGAGGGTGAGACCTCACTGGATATATCGATTGATCGGTTTGTGTGGAAAACTATGAAAGACGTAGCTATATACACACATACATAGAGGAACATCGATCGTTGCGCATGCACGCGTGAGAGATAAAGAATGCCCGGTATGAGGGAGAGGGGGATGTGTGTGGGTGTGTGCCTTCATGGGAGACTGACCTGAAGAAAAAGATTGCATGCGTGCAATAGATAATGCTGACTGGTAGTGTATGTGCATGCATGCACGAGAGAAAGTTAGTGGTACAATTATAAAGAGAATACTACTGTGTGGGTGTAAAAGAATAAGTGAGGTCATAATCAATGTAAAGTTGAATTCAAATATTTGAATAAGAGATCCTGATGTTTGAAACCCATGCATGCATGAATATAACAGAGATCTGCGCGGTGTGCTTTGGAAACGAGCATGTTGTAATGTATACACATTGGACAAGGTCAGACTGATTTGAATTTGAGATACCGATGGCAGACATCATTTGCCCATGTCGCATCTGTGCATGTAATTGGAGATGATGGGCGGCTTTCGCATCACATATCTATATCTATACCCCTATATATATTATATTATATATTTTTATATTGTGAGCGGGTAACTTTAACTTTGAAAGATGGTCGTTGGATGAGGCAAATCCGAAGGTCCAAAGATGGCAAATTTGAGCACTATTGGCCGTTGGATATCATCTAGATTCCACCAGATTTTGCCACATGTATAATCTAGAAGACTCCATGGTTGAACTTAAGCATAATGCACAAACATCAAAACACAAGCACTTCTTATTTGTTCTAGAATCCTCCGTATCATAATTGCCCAAATATTTTTCTACATGATCTGCAATTATTTGTTTTTACTTTATGTCTTACAACGCACAATTCCATGAATCTTAAAATAGATTAGCTTTCTTATAAAAACTAGATGATTTTGAATGAAATGAACTATAAGAATTAAACGAACATCTACATCATGCATATATGACTCAAAGCTTGCATGCTATAATGTGGTATTTATTCATAATTTGGTTGCCAAATCTCATGCATGCAATGCACGTGTACCTTACTCTAGTCTAAATGGTGTTTGTGTGTGTGTTGTGCGTGTTGAGGTGCAAATTGTCTTTTTTTGGGACACTTAAGCTTGTTCTTCCGAAATTTCAAGCCGCGCCTTGTTATGCCGAAAATTGAAGCTAGCGTCTCTGTCTATCGTGCTGCAAAACTCCCGCCTCTTCAACCCGCGCCTTGTTAGCCTGAAATATTTAATATATATCTTTGTCTCGTTGTGCTCCGACAACTCCCTCCATCTCAACCCGCACCTTGCTATTCCGAAATTACAATGCGCGTGAAAACTCCCACCTCCTGTGAAATCCCGACACGCGAAATGCTCGTGGTACCCCTGAACCGAAAGAACTGCCTCAAATCGATGGGGGGGGGGTACTTTCGTAACTTACCCCACATTTCGGACAAGCGCGTCTCTAAGACATGGTTCCCCACTACCATCCCATTCGCCCACCCATTCGTACACCGAGGCCGCGAAAACCCGCGACGAAACCCCACACCCTGCTCCGTCCGCCACCCAGTCGGAGCTTCTTCCCCGATGATGTCGTCCAC
Organism: Triticum dicoccoides; assembly: GCF_002162155.2. NCBI lineage: Eukaryota > Viridiplantae > Streptophyta > Magnoliopsida > Poales > Poaceae > Triticum > Triticum dicoccoides. The sequence goes on along the minus strand of NC_041389.1, from coordinate 338,870,886 downwards.
AACAACACCTCGACGTCCCTCATCCATCGTACCGGATGAGGATCCGTCGTCGATCTCATCGTCCCGCCGGTTCAGCCACCCCGTCCACCACCTCCAAGGAGCTGCCCCGACGTTCCCCTCGTCTTTCGCGCCACCTCCATTCCCACACAGCCATCTTCACCTGCACCACCGGAAGAGCATCATCATCACCATTTCCTCGGATGAAGTTGCGGCCTAATCGGCACCACCAAAGAGGTTGTACACTAATCGCCGCATTTTCTTCTTGATTCAATCTCACGGTGCTGCCAACGCTCGGTCCCGAGCCGACACGGCGCGGCTCCATCCACGGCGGCGTCGCCTGCCACTTCCTCCACGACGTCGCTCCCTCGACAGCGATGTCCACATCAGTAGGAGTTGCTGCTACTTTAGCTCTCGCTCGCGCTACTGCTCTGCTCTTGCTCTCGGTCCCCTGCCTGGTCTGCTCTTGCTATTGCTCTCACTCGTGCTGTTGCTCTTGCTCTTGCTAGTGTCTTCAGTTTCGACATCAAAATTCAGTTTCGACAGCAAAATTCAGTTTCGACAGTTAGGTTCAGTTTCGACAGTTAAGTTCAGTTTCGACAGTTAAGTTCAGAGATGAGCGGCTGATGTATTTTACATCTAGAACTTTGTGGTTATGTATTTTACGTCATGTATTGGAGATGCTATTAGAATTCCACTTAGGTTAACGTTGTTCGTTGTCTCTCTTGTCCTGCTTCAGCCTCGGCGTCGTACAACTCACCGGAGCTGCTCCAACGACGAAACCCTCCATCACAGCGGAGCAGTACCTCGGGCTCCATCTCCAGACGCCTAAGATCTTCTTCCCCTCCTCCGACAGCAAAGTCAGCAGGAGCATCCTCACCGGCCAACCCAATCACACTAAGATCGACATGGCTTCGCCAAAGAGGTTGTACACTTGTTGCATCTCTTTTTTACTCTACATGTTATATATATTGTCCACTGAGCACACGTAGTAATGGGAAATACGATTATTTTATCCTACTATATGACAAGCAGTGAGGTACCAGGCAACTTAGCAATCCGTGATGGACTCTCTTGAATGCCATCATTATTTATCTCTGCGCGTTTGAGCTGTGCATTTGTCGATGGGCCTGGAAGTTGAGCTAGTATGGCAGTGGCCTGGGTCCAAAGTAATAGAAGTAGCACAATAACATTTAGTGTAGGATTTTCCTTGCTCAAGCCTGCCTACTAGAATCGCCAATGCTTGAAAGGAAAAGTGAATGAAAAACATAGGAATTGGAAAGTTTCCTATGGTACTACTTTTCATGAATTTGGTGCAAAGGAATGGAGCAAAGGAAAACTGTAGGATTTGTTCCTTTAGTGTCTCCTTGAAAGAAAAACCGTAGGAATTCTAATTTCCACTTCTCCTTTTCATATTCCTATTCATCAAGCACAATACTAAGAGAGAGTAGCATAATAGCATTATAACCATACATTTTCTTGTGGTTTGACTTAATCTCACCATGCTTTTTTGCATCCTGTGATCTTCCAATTGTTGTGAATCAAACACCCAGATTGGCAGAAATCCTGTGTTTTTAAATTCTCTATTTTGCACGTGCATTCCTATCCTATTCCTATCTATTTCCTATCCCTGCATTGTTAGAATCCTCAAATTCAAACAAGCCCTTACTCAATTACTTCTGTTACAGATATGTGTCAAAGAAAACCTTGTGTGGTTTGTCCTGCTCCTGCGGCGCTGTGTTCCACCCCAGCTCAGCTGCTCCAACGATGGAAGGGTTCACCACAGCAGGGATCCGCTCTCCAGACTGTCTTTCGCCGCCTTAGATCTTCTTCCCCGCCGCCGGCAGCCACGACAATTGCATTACCATCATCAACTGAGCAGATGACCTTGAGGACTACACGGGTCCGCAAGAGAGGTCGCACTCTTCCGTGTCTACTTACGTTATGCGTCGCTTAATATGATTACATGCTACATTATCGTCGTGTTCACCTATTAGACTCTAAGTCAGGTCCAAACTAATGCTGAAACTTGAGTTTTTAAATGGTTGTGGGGTACATATTGGGGCAGCAATCAGTACTATCTGTCTACTATCTGGTTAATCTCCGGTGTCTACTATGAGTTTCATGTTGGGTGCAAACAAACATTAAAGGAGCCATTATCTGTATTTTTTAACTAAAGCTATTATCTGCCTGCTATCATTTGTTTTGGGTCTATCCACAGTTTGCTAACATCACTCTGGATTTGTACATGCACTCCTTACATAATCTCACTATGTTTTATTCCTATGCATGCCAGTTATTGTACACAATGGAACTGATCATGTAGAGCAAAAGAGACAAGCCTTGCGTGGCAATAAAATTTCATGCAGACGTCGTTCCATGGTGGGCGCAAAGGCAGCCCCCCTCCACCCATTTCGGATCGTAATCAAGAGGAAGATAACTGTTCTGAGGGGGATTCAGAAGGACAAGACCACTCCTATTTACCCCATGAGGTCTTCTCTCTAACTTGGCATGCTGATGTTGGTAATATCATGCATATGGTGCCTTGCATTGCTTACTGTATACATTAAAGATGTCATCTGCTTAGTTTAGACATGCTTTGTGTCAATGTCATCTGTTTTGTTTCTTTATCGTATATGTGAATCATGCAATGCCATCTTGTCTAGCTAGGCATCATATATGTGAATTTTGCAATGCTACCCTGGTTAGCCAGTCATCTTATATGTGAATTATATCATGCCATCATTTTTTTAATATGTGTTAAATTTGTCAATAATTTTAGTACATTCAATTACTCTTCCTGTGCATCAGCCATTCGGCACGGTCATGGAAAAATCTGGAGTGGAAACAAGGTCTTTAGAGCAGACAATGCTATCTGACGAAGCACATGTCTTGCTAGTTACCGATAGCTCCTCAGAGGAGGATTCAGAGACAGATGACCAGTCATATTTCCCCCCTGAGGTGCATGCCCTAACTTGGCAGGGTTATGTTACTCATATTGTGTGTATGGTATCTTGCATTGCTATGTCATTTGCTTAGTTTAGACATGCTTTGTGTGAATGCCACCTGTTTAGTGTCTAATGACCATATATGTGAATTATGCAATGCCATCTTGTTGTAAGACATTATATATGTGAATTATGCAATGTTATCTTGTTGCAAGGCATTATGTATGTGAATTATGCAATGCCATGCTGTTTAGGCAAGCGTCATATATGTGAATTATATCATGCCATACTTTTTTTGTATTTCTCATTGCTTTTGTCGACATTTTTTGTATATTCAACTGCTCTTCCTGTGCATCAGCCATTTTAATTGGTGATGGAGAAATCTGGAGTGAAAACAAGGTCTTCAGAGCAGACAATGCTACCCGCTGAAGCAGATATCTTGCTGGTTACAAATAGCTCTTCAAAGGAGGATTCAGAGGTAGATGACCAGTCCTATTATCCCCCTGAGGTGTATGCTCAAACTTGGCAGGGTTATATTACTCATATAATGCATATGTTGTATTGCAATGCTTCTTTTTTACATCATATACACAATATTGAATGCCATCTCCTTAGTTGACACATCATATATGCAATTGCCCTCTGCTCACTTCCTTAGTATATAAATCATATATTTGAATTATGTCATGCCATGATGTTTACATAGACAGCATGTATCTGAATTATGGCATGCCAACCCATTTTCTAAAGACATAATATAGTTATATCATCTCATCCTGTTTACATAGTCATCATATTTTAAATTATGTCATTCTATCCGTGAATTATATCATGCCATCATGTTTCCATCGATGGCATGTTTGTGATTTATGGCATGCCAACCACTTTAATAGACACATCGTATATTTATATCATGTCATCCTATTTACATAGTCATCATGTTTTGAAGTATGTCATTCTATCCTGCTTAGTTAGCCATCATACATGTGAAATTGTGTCATGCTATCCTGTTTAATTAGCCATCATATATGTGAAATTATGTCCTACTATTCTGTTTGCTTAGACAACATAAATGTGAATTATTTCATGCCCTGTTTTCTTCCCTACTATCCATTGCAGCTGTCTATCTTACAATGTCTGTACATTCAATTACTTTTCTTGTTTATCAGCCATTTCAATTGGAGGGAGTGATGGAAGTATCTGTGGGAGTAAAAACGCGGTCTTCAGAAAAGATTGTGCTACCTGTCGATGCAGATAGAACCACGGTTGTACTTGCCCAAGAATCAGCCCCACCACACATAAACCACACTCATGCAGATTGTACCCCTACCCAGTTGGACAGAGAACCAGCTACACCCCTTCTTACCCAAACCCCAGCAGATAGACACCCAGTTCCCGTTGACACAACACCGTCTCCACCATAGAGCACCCAAACACGAGCAGTTAGTAAGGCAACCGCAGTGCCCAAATCACGAGGACCACCACTCTGAACCCGAAGTCAACGCTTAAAGCAGAATAAGAATTGTTCTCAGGTCAGGTTCCGTAGCTATGGTTCATACTACTTTGCTCTTGCATCAATGTATTTACTGATACCAACCAATTTCAAATTTGAAGGATGCAACTGAAACTCAAATGGTGCAACAGGTATGTTTTAAACCTGTTTCTTCAACGTGTTTGGCTGTTTGCTGTTGTAACTTGCTCTATGTTGATTTCTGTTTCAATTGAATAAACAGTTATGTTCTCATGCCATGCACATTACAAGTGTTGTTATTGCTGTGTAGTTTCCCACACTTATATTCTGTCTATGCTGCTTTGTCTTAAATAGATATGATTCGAACTGTATCTATCTTGATTTGGCAACATAAACTAGAATGATATAGACCATACAGTGACCATACTACATAGATATATGTTTATTTCATGCTGTTATCCTGTCCACCTTACTACTGAACTGGTTTACCAAAATGAGTTTCATATACTACATTGTAAACCTGAGATGTGTTTGTTTGTTTCCCTTTTAGAACGTGGATAAAATATTGGAGAAGAGTACCCTGTTATGCAATGGTAAAGGAAGTAATGCAGATAAGGTTCAAGATAGTGAGACATCCTTGTTGGTCTCCAAGAAAGCTGATAAAAACTATATTGAGGACACTGAGACAACCCCAAAGTCCTGTCTTGATGTAGTGTTTGAGTTACTGGCTACCACTGCTGGCACCAGCTCTTCGAACTCGTTGCCTGAATCAGTTCGGCTTCTTGAGTCTCAACTTCAAGTTGAAACACATCGATCAGATGTTATGCGACAGGAAGCCGAAGGACTGAGGAAGTCCTTGCAGAATTCAGATGCATACTTTCTGGTGCAACAGCAGGCGCTGGAGGACTTAAGCGCCAAACAAGAGAAAGTTAATAAGCTTGCTAAGCATCTTGCCAGCATTATGGGTACCCAGGATATTGTTTCTTGAGCTCTTCTGAAGTGGTTTCAGTTCTGGACTTGTTTTGTTGCGGCGTTTATATGCTGCTGTGTTCCCTATATTTTCACTGGTGGCAAACTTTGATGCCCAGTGGATGTAATATGTGTAATAGACGTGATAGCCTAGTGTAAGTTGCTTGCTTATTTATTTCCTTATTGTCTTGTGTATTTGTTTGCTTGTAGTTAGTGCAGTTCTTTTTCTGCGGTTTTCTAGTGGCTGCAACAACCTATTTTTTAAAACTAGGCCACAATAACCATGGACTAATATTTACTGTAGTGACACTGCACCTACGGGCCGTATAAACAGTGGGCCTTCCACGGGCCGTAGAAACAGTGGGCCTTCCATGGGCCGTAGAAACAATGGGCCTTCTACGGGCCGCAGAAACAATGGTCCTTCTACGGACCGTATCATCAATGGGCCTTATACGGGCAGTATGATCGATTGGCCAAACATGGGCCAATAACAGGCCGCATTATGGCCGTAAACGGGCTAGAGTTGGAATTGTCCGTTCATGGGCCGACCATAATGGGCCATCATTAATAGGCCGTATTTCATGCTGCTATGAAAACGGCCCAACATGTTAACGGACCACAAACGGGCCGACTGTAACCACGGGCTGAATTTGGCCCATAAGCAAAAAATGACAGTAACGGGTCGTAAGTAAACGAATGCTGGAAATGAGCCCAAGAATAAATGGGCTCTGAGAAGGTCGAAAGATAACATGGGCTGGAAACGGCCCAACGGAATAACGGGCCCTTAATGGGTATAAAGTGATACACTGTTCATTACGGGCCAGTTTCACCATGGGCCATTAATGGGTGTAAAGTAAAACACTGTTCATTACGGGCCAATTTCACCACGGGCCGTTAATAGGCCAAGAGTTACATAGGGCCTCATATGGGCCGAAAGACGTCATGGGCCATACATGGGCCAGAAGTGAAAACGGGCTGGAATCATATTGGGTGGCCCAGATGACGCTACTGGGCCTAATTCGGATAGGGCGTAACAGGCCTTGGGTTAGCGGGCTGTAAATGGGCTATATGCGAACATGCCGTTAACAGGCTTTACATGGGCCGACCCGCCACATTTTGACCAAGTCAAATGGGCCGGCCTTTTCACAGGAATGGGCCTCTGTTGGGCCATGCCACATGTCGACGTATCATAGGCGCCTTCTGTCCAATGAGTGGATGACATCTGTCCCAACGGTGAGCCGACACGTGTTTCCTCCAGCCAATGATGATTTTACACGTGGAAAATCCCCATTGGTCGGGGCTGTTAACGGGTTATCGGATCCAAAACCCGACCCGATAGCTTAACGGCGTTCCATTACGGCGGATGCCACGTGTCGGTCACCCTTGACGAAAGCACTTCTGTGACGCGCGATTTATCGTCATGGAAGTGGACACTTCCGTGATGATAATTTTGGTAATGTCATGGAACACTTCTACGACAGCACAGGTATGACTATCTTGATTCTGTCATAAATTTGTCATGAATGTACATGCATGACAAAAAACGCGAACTACTGTGACAAACACGTATCATCACGGAAGTGTATTTTTTTGTAGTGTTGGCACACGTTTTCGTCTTGACTTCCCGGTAGAAACTTTGGGGCACTCTTTGAAGTACTTTTGTGTTGGTTGAATAGATGAATCTGAGATTATGTGATGCATATCGTATAATCATGCCCACGGATACTTGAGGTGACAATGGAGTATCTAGGTGACATTAGGGTTTTGGTTGATTTGTGTCTTAAGGTGTTATTCTAGTACGAACTCTTGAATAGATTGATCCAAAAGAATAGCTTTGAGGTGGTTTCGTACCCTACAATAATCTCTTCGTTTGTTCTCCGCTATTAGTGGCTTTGGAGTGACTCTTTGTTGCATGTTGAGGGATTATTATATGATCTATCTATGTTATTATTGTTGAGAGAACTTGCACTAGTGAAAGTATGAACTCTAGGCCTTGTTTCCTAGCATTGCAATACCATTTACACTCACTTTTATCATTAGTTACCTTGCTGTTTCTATATTTTCAGATTACAAATACCTTTATCTACTATCCATATTGCACTCGTATCACTATCTCTTCGCCGAACTAGTGCACCTATACAATTTACCATTGTATTGGGTGTGTTAGGGACACAAGAGACTCTTTGTTATTTGGTTGCAGGTTTGTTTGAGAGAGACCATCTTCATCCTACGCCTCCCACGGATTGATAAACCTTAGGTCATCCACTTGAGGGAAATTTGCTACTATCCTACAAACCTCTGCACTTGGAGGCCCAACAACGTCTACAAGAAGAAGGTTGTGTAGTAGACATCACGTATATATGCGTGAGTAGGCGTTTGAGACCCCGCCCGTATGTATGTATGTGGCCGTATTTTCTTTCTTGCACACTGGCCATTGTACGTATGTGTACATACTACGTGTGCGCCTCTACTATGACACGTGCGCGCCTCTACATCCACCAGTATGTATGTACACATTCGCGACCAGAATGACAATGCTACGTACGCTTCAACCAGGTGGGTCCCGACTGTCGGACACTCCTTGCGTGCGAAGATGTGGCTGGTGGGTCCCAGCAGTCAGGCGGGCGAATCTTTTTTTTTTTGCCCGGACGCACTTCCTTGCGTGCGAAGATGTAGCTGGTGGGTCCCAGCAGTCAGGGGGAAAACTTTTTTTACGAAATACGGTGGCCCATCCGGTGGGTACCTGCTGTCAGGTGGAGGAATCATTATTTTGCGTGTAATAAGGAGGCACTTCCTTGCTGCGGCCATGGACCCAGCTGTCAGCCTCTCCACATACAGTCCATGTCCGATGGAAGTCGTTCCTTGACCAGGTTGACCACACCGCGCCAAGAGCTCCAGGGCGGTGGATGGCGGTGAGGCCTAGGAAGGGGACAACACGGAGCCGGGGAAGACGTGGCAATGGATGCCCACGCGTAGAGGAGTATGAGGGTTCACTGGTTCGGCTGCGGTGTGAGGCTACCGTCGCTGCAGAATAACAGGGGGTGTGGGTGAGTAGAGGGATGGCCTGGCCAACAGTGGGAGTAGTAGGGGGTGGTGAGACCTCCGCGATATCACAGCCGGCCACGGGAGGCAGGAGCATGTGGCACGACCGGCGCTGCTTTGGGCAGCTGGAGTAAGAAGACCAGAGGTTGAAAAAGTACTACGGCCGTTGGATGGACATCGTACGGTCACTGGAGCTAGAATCGTTCATATTGACTAAGTTGACAAAGCCCTCCGTCCCCGTCAACTTAGTAGGCCCACAAGTCAGCCTCCCACCAAGGTGGGTCCCAGCTAGAAGGGGGAGTATTCATTTTTTTGTGCGTAATAAGGAGGCACTTCCGGTGGGTCCGAGCTAACAGCGAGTGGAACATTTTTTTCATGAAATATGGTGGCCTGTCCGGTGGGTCCCAGCAGTCAGGGGGGAAATGATTTTTTCGTGAAATACGGTGGCCCGTCCGGTGGGTCCCTGCTGTCAGGTGGAGGAATAATTATTTTGCGCGTAATAAGGAGGTACTTCCTTGCGGCTGCTGTGGACCCAGCTGTCAGCCTCTCTATGTACAATACTCTTCCGATGGAAGTCGGTCGTTGACCACATTGACCATGCCACACCGAGAGCACCACGGCGGTGGACGATGGCGAGGCCTCGGAAGGGGACGACACGGAGCCGGGGAAGACGCGGCAGTGGATGCCCATGCGGAGAGGAGTACGAGGGTTCACTGGTTCGGCTGCGGTGTGATGCTGCCATTGCCGCAGAATAACAGGGGGAGTGGGTGAGTGGAGGGATGGCCTGGCCAACAGTGCGAATAGTATGGGGGCGGTGAGGCAGCCACGGCAGGTAGGAGCATGCTGCACAACCAGCGCTGCTTTGGGCGGCTGGAGCAAGAAGACCAGAGGTTGAAGAAGCACTACGGCCGTTGGATGGACATCGTATGGTCACTGGAGCTAGAATCGTTCATATATTGACTAAGTTGACAAAGCCCTCCATCCCCGTCAACTTAGTAGGCCCACAAGTCAGCCTCCCACTATGGTGGGTCCCAGCAGGCAGGGGGTATTCATTTTTTTGTGCGCAATAAGAAGGCACTTCCTTGCGTGTGAAGATATAGTTGGTGGGTCTGACTTGTCAGCGGAGGGAATTTTTGTCGTGAAATACAGAGGCCCTTCCAGCGGGTCCCAGATGTCAGGTGGAGGAATCATTATTTTGCGTGTAATAAGGAGGCATTTTCTTGTGTTCGGCCGTGGACCCAGCTGTCAGCCTCTCCACGTATAGTCCACTTCTGATGGATGTCGTTCATTGACCAAGTTGACCACGCCGCGCCGAGAGCACCAGGGCTATAGACGACAGCGAGGCCTACGAAGGGAACAACACGGAGCCGGGGAAGACACGGCAGTGGCTGCCCACGCGGTGGAGAGTACGAGGGTTGACTGGTTCGGCTGCCGTTGCCGGAAAATAACATGAGGTGTGGGTGAGTAGACGGATAGACAGGCCAGGGATGCGAGTATTATGGGGCCGTGAGGCCTGCACGACAGCACAGCCGGCCACGGGAGGCGGGAGCAGGCGGTTCCGATGGCGCTGGTTTGGGCGGCTGGGGCAGGAAGATCAGAGACTGAAGAAGCACGATGGCCGTTAGATTGACATCTAACGGTGTGACGCTGGTAGAGTCGATTGTTGACTAAGTTTGTTTTTTGAGAAACCTTGTGTACGCATGAACTTAGTAGGCCGACAAGTCAACCTCCAAATCTGTGGCAGACAACATAAAGCCCATTTGCTATTTTTTTATAATTTGCAGCCCATTTGCTAATTCTTAAGTAATTTATTACAACCCATTTTCTGCCTAGGACCATGGTCAAAAAGTTCAACCTTATTTTGCATATTTCGGTGGAGTCCGAACTGTTGTAATCCCGAAATGATAAACATTTTTTAGGAACTATTGATTTGCCAAAAAAATCGTTTTGTTTTTGTAAGCAAATAAGACGTGGGACAATTGAAATGGTTTAAGGGAAAACTAGTGGTAAAAAAATCAGCACTGGGTGAGAAAAAACAACAAAAATAAGGATGTAAATATGAAAAGGGAATTTTATGTGTTTTCAATATAATGATACGTGTATATGAACTAGTAAAACTATAGGTAGAGATTAAAACATGGATGTAGGACATCCGTTTCAAGAGGAAAATAGAACTGGGCTGTGTGTTTGATTCAGTAAAAAAAACTGCCTGCGGACGTTGTAAGACAAAATATAACTAACGCTGGCGGGCCAGAGGCCAGTAGATACCCGCTGGATCTTTGTGCCCCATTGTCGTCATGGGCTGGGCCTGTTAAAAACAAAAACCGAGCCTCGGCATTCTACAGCCCTGTTGAAACTTGCTCGACCTGAAAAAACAAAATACGTGCTCAATAAACGAGAGAATTCTGCAACTACAGACTGATAACTGGGATGCAGCAGGGATATTGTTTTTTCATCGTGATAATAAGTGCATGTACTTGTTTCGAAAAAATTGGAGAACTGGGAATTCGAACGGCAGGTGCTTATGCTACCCATCAAATAAAAATCATGTGCCTGAAAATTTGTTTCGAAACAAATGATTCAGCTTTATATCCATGTCAACCCTCGGCATGATAGTTGGAAGCAAATGCAGGTTCATACCAAAAGATCATTAACAAAAATACCAACTTGCGGACGACAAGGTAGTACAACTACCAATACCAAACTAACTTATAATCTTTTTACTCCTGGCCCTAGTGTTTGTCTGGTAGAAAATCTTGCAGAGGACCAGCTCCTGCTCCTTCTCTTGCTCCAGGTCCCCGAGGTGGTACTGGTGCATCACCCAGTTGGTCCTCTGCTGGTCGAAGTTCTTGTTGGTGTGCAGCACCACAACCTTTTTGTTGCCTGTCTGCCGCCCGTTGACCATCACCGGCAATGTATTGCCGGTCTTGTGCCACATCGCGTGCATGCCGCACTCCGACTGTATCTTGCGACACGTACACATGCCCCTTTTGAACGCCCTAGAATTGCGCTAGAAGAAATGCTTCCTTAGGCCACTCAGTGTGATACCTATAGTATTGTCGAATACAGGTTTTAGGGTACGTAGTTGGCATTTTCATAACATCTTTGGCATGTTGCAGTCACTTGTTTCACTTTTTATTAACTGTGAAATTGAAATTGTTTCACCAGGTCTGCGTCTAAAAAGAAAAATAGAGCTATAAACAAAGAAATATGTTTGTGCAAGTAGACGGCCGATCGGTGTCTTACCTGGAAGTTTCTCAGGTTGGGTGTAGCATATGCCGTGCTCGTTGTCGAAGGTTGGTATGAACAAACCGATGAGAGGGTGAGATCTCGCCCTGTCAGCACTCACTTTGGCCTCAAGGTGCTCGATCACCTCCTGATCCGTGGGATCGAACTTGACGCCAGCCGGCAGCACCGACCAATGTTACATCGGTAATTCTAGTTATATGGTACTCAATGTATGATCAATTTTAAGTGAATGATGAAAGATTTCGACAGATAAGTGGTACTCCAAATCTGAAGTCCAGAATACCCGAACACGCCGCCGGTATTCTTGTGTCACCTCACGCGCAGCGTGTTGTCACGTCAATTCAATGTGTAGACATGATGAATAATTTGAGCGACGTATACTAGTACTGCTACTGTACTACTTACTAGTCGTATTTAGTGTCACAATTTATACATAGGTTTAACTAACAAGTACGCACTTGAAGCCTAATTGATATATATGGCTTCTGCACGACATCTCCATCATCATTATATGTACATCCGGCGTAGGTGAGTTAGGATGCACTTGATCCCAGGAAGGTATCTATCCTTCAAACCAGAGGAGTGCTTCAAACTAACAACAGTACATAATATCCAACAAAAGAAGGTCGTGCTATAGCAGCAGAATACATGGCTCAGTCTAGATATCAACACGAATCAAGTTGTGCATATTTGCTGTTGGCATGAACCACATCGCCACATGTCGGGTTTGCAAAAGCCATCCATCGCATGGAAGCTTGATGCCTTTCACACACTGAAGATTATCTGGCAACAAGCTGTGTTGACGAATCTCTGGATATGGTGATTCATGAAACCCATGGTATGATGTGTAAACATAGGCCCCCCTGGCGAATGGAAGTTGCATAGCACGGTAATTATTGCCGGTGATATGATCGATGATTGGTTGGATGATCGGATAATTGAGCCCGAGGAACAAGGAGTGGTTGCAAGGCTGTAAACCCGCCTCCAATTGAATACACCTAGCCCAACGGAGCTAGGATCTTTCTCGAACACGAAGCAGCCATAGCCATCAATGTCACGAACGCCCCACGCATTGTACTGCATGTGGTTTGATGTAATGGTCTGGTCAATTTGGTACGTGCAAATGAGCATCAAATGACCGCCGTTAGCTGAACAAGCGATAAACTACCACCCATCGGCTGGTATGATTGCAGGTCCTGGAATCATGAAGGCCAGCGCATTTGCGTCTGCTGTAACAATTCAAATTGGAGACCAAAAGGACAAAAATAAACAATCATGTTTAGAGTATGTGTGGAATTAAGATTATTATAACAGTGACACATATCATAGACAAAGAATTGCAATGCCGTGGTCATAATCATACCCCCAAGTTAAAAAAATAAGCCAATGGCTTTCATATTCTAGCAATATGTCATGGTTCAAACATCATGTAACAATGAGAGGAAAACAACCATGACAGAGCCTACTCATATTCTACCATAGCACTTACTACTACTGTTCTCATATCAACTCTAAGCAATAACATGCGTTGTTATAAAAATCTTGGAAACGAGAGTAACATATAGCAATCATGATGTTATGCTCATAATATGTATTCTAACAATCGTTAGATGCCAATTGTTCTCATATCAACTCTAACAATAACATGTGTGGTTATAAAAATCTAGGAAATGAGAGGAACATATAGCAATGATGTGGTTATAGACATACTATCTATTCTAAATTTGTAACAATGAACAGGCAGTCGTATTCATAAGGTAAAGATGAGATGAGATAGAACAATTACACGACGATAGATTCCATTAGTATAGGCAGCCAATCTGTGCATCGACCACGTAAACGATGCCATCATGCACTATAGCATCAGACAGAAATGTTACCTCAACAAGATTGATGATGAGCCATAACCATGTATGGCGACTGGATTCTAGATAGACTAATCCCATGTTGAACAAGGCATGAGCTTGTAATCCATGTAGTCTTTTGATGGTGTGGGCACTTCGTAGATTACAACTTTCAGCAAACAAAGGTCGAGCCAAAAGCTTGACACGTCTCGTGCGTGGTAGGCAGGAGTGTCCAGCGGGCCGCAAGGCTCGATGGCGGTGGTATCCAATGATGGAAGGGTGATCTCTCGCTGGGTGTAGATATCCACGAGACGCCACGGACTACCGTATTGGTGGATGAGGACGATCCAGTTGGCCTTCATGCCCGCCTAGTAGTGGCTGTGCATGAAGGACAAGTGGGTGGGTAGTGGTAGCATGTCGAGGGGCACCACAGCAACCTCCGTAGGATCGTCAAGTCGGTGTCTAGGCCACCTACGAGGATCGGGCATCAACAAGCAGGGTGTCTTGAAAAGAGCCGGCCGGTTGTAGACGAGTAGACGGTACAAAGACACCGAGCATGCGGCCAGACGGACGATGCTGAGTAGGTCCATACGATTACAGATCTGTTCAAGAGAACATCAGGGAGGAAATTCCAATCTTGGCTCTGCATGTCATTCAGTTCTGCCATTGGGGTTTTCGGTGCCTGCGAGCCAGCGGGGAAGTGGATTCGGGCGGGCGAGCGAAGAAGCTTCTCCTCGTGTGGCCGAGCAGTGAGCGGGGGGATATGGTACGCGCGAGCTACCAAGGAAGACGGCGCAGACGGGCAAGCAGTGAGCGGGGGTAAATGGTGTGCGGTCGACGATGGGGAAGAGAGGAGGAAGAAGAGTGGAATACGGGGAAGAAAGTGCATGAAATCTCAATTCTACTAGTACTACTACCAGGATATACCGTCCTTCGGAGTGTAATAGTTACACCGATGACATGTGGGTCTACCACAAGAGGGCCCATATGTCAGTTAATGGAGGACAGAGGTGTGTAGGCGTATTTGCGGAAGCATGCTCTACTGGCAAAGATGATGGCAGTACTGGGTAAGGCTGATTTAGTAACAACAACATGATGGTTCAGCTTATTAATTACGTGTCCCATCTGCTGCAGCATGTATTGTCACTTCACTACGAAGACTAGTTGAATAGTGACCGAGATGGGGAATAATGGATTGTGAAGACTTCCTTTCTACAATATCCCTATGCCTCTATGCTCACTTCACTCATTTTGCTCCGTACCTAGTCACTTGTTGAAATCTGTAGAAAGACAAATACTCCGTATTTGGGAATAGAGGTAGGCTTTTACTCCGTATTTGGGAATAGAGGGAGTATCACCATATGGAGGGAACAGAGGAAGCTTGAAATATGAACATGTCAATGGGAGGAAGTAAGCCCCATGCATGCATGCATGCATGCAACATGCAACACTCACATGTACACATGTACGCACGCAACACTCACGCACCCATGCGGCACACAGCACACGACGCAACACACACGCTCACGCTCAAGTGCTCAACCTACTCCCTATGTCCATGAAAGACTGTACATTTAGAGATTTACACATTGACCAGGGCATAATTAACGCCCAAAAGTAGAAGACTTATGTGTGCATGCGACCATTGAGAGAAGAAGATTAAGTGAAGGCCGTTGCATGCTGTAATTAAGGATAGACATGTAGCCTATACCTAGAGCACAAGTTGGTGCATTAGTCAATCAATATCGATTTAGATTAAATGCTAAATGCATTGGAAGTGTAGATGTACATCATGTACTACACTCTTTGTTTTTTAGCCAATGTACACTCTTTGTTGGAAGACCAAGGGAGTACACGTGCATGCACTCACATACACAGCTAGGGTGGTTCACGCGCAAGGGTTGGACTCCTGTCGCACCTCCGTAAAGTTTTGTTCAACTGATTTCTTTGCTCTACCAACTGACAGGTGGGACCCAGAAACCAGGTGCAATTTAACCAGTCAACAAAGTGCCACGTCGAGTATGTGGCCGGTCAGTAGGGTGCAATATGGTGCTCTACGATGAGCTAGTGATCGTATAATCACCGCAAAACTATATATAGTGACCGTAAAGAGCGTATTGTTACATACGTTGACCGCCAGTGTATTTTCTCGTTTCAAATTAAGCCATATTAATCGGAAAGGACGCAATATGACTACTAGTACTAGTACTGCTTTGATGTGTCCCGTCAACTCGCCGAACGAGGAGAAGCTTGCTTACTACGCCTCTCCCTCGCCCACGCGCACGGTGGTTCGCAGGATGAGGAGAGGGTTTTGACTAAAGCGCCCTCTCCCTCTCCCTCTCCCTCGCCCTCGCCCTCGCGGTGGACGTGCAGCAGTTTAATCGGTGTCAGATTTCTAGAAGCATATTGTACTGTAGTATCATCATTGTTGGACCTTCCGAAGAGGCGAAGAGCCAAGTGCAAGGTTCACACGAGTATGAACTGTTGAACCTCCCGAAGAGGCAAAGAGCCAAGCGCAAGGTTTTATAGGAGTTTTCGTCCTAGTAGGAGTGTACTACAACTATAGCAAACAATGCTACTGTATGATGCCGCCACATCACGTATATCCAAAGCTGTGCCACCTTTTTTTCTCAAAGAGCGCGTTGGAGCCCATGCAACAACCACACAAGTTGCACGTACACATAACACATTTACTAGTAATAAATTCTAAAGGACAAATGCCAGTATGCCACACAAGTTCATCTCCAATTCATGTGATAAATTTGTGCACGACTAGTCTATATATATTCACAGCGCTACCGTTCACAATTATCGTAATCCACTTACACGTTATAGATGGGCTACATGTCCTCCTCCAGGTTCCAGTCCCAGGTGTTCTTCATGGATGGCACGATCCATAGCGGTGAGCAACGAGAATCATTGTCGCAGCTTTCTAGTCCGGTTCCACATGATGGAGACTCATCCAAGCTGAAGTGGCATAAATCAGGGATAGTGTGTCCCAGCATGTCGTTCATCCGGCGGTGTGCACTGAAGACACAACCATGCTTCATGAACGGCAGGCCTTCCGTGTCGTGCACAGAAGGCGGCATCCGCTTCACAATGGGGTAGCTGTCCCCAATGAAAAGCGAGTACTCTCCAAGAGTGTTCCTCGGCAGCCACGTAGCATCACGGGGGTCGAACTCGGCGCCGTTCAGCTGGTACACGTGGCATCTCATATCTGGACACATGGTGACGTACATAGTCAAGGTCCATGCATAATAATGTGGTGCTCAAATATGGCGGTCAGTAATACTGTGCAGCAAATAGTACTACTCCGGTATATAGGAAGTAAAATAACCGGCTTATTATATATAGCCACTCTTGGCTACATGGATGAGATAGTAAGACATGGAAAAACAAAAATGGTGGCAGCTAGTGGGTTCAATTCTTCGAGGGCCTAGCTAGCTATACGCGTCCTCCAAGGTAAAAAGTACTCCTACTAGTAATACTAAGTATACTACTAGTACAACAATGAAAGAGAAGGCGAGAGGGTTAAAAAAAGGAATACCTGGGTAGATGGTGGCGGTCCGATCGTGGTAGATTGTGTGACCATGTTGCACATCAGTGGTACCATGGGTAGCGACTGCTAAGATAGTTGATCACAATATGCCAAAGTCAGCTACAAGGTTCCACGTTAGACCGAATCACGAATGCAAATGCACATCCAGGATCGACGATCTTATTTTGATGCAAATAATGGAGTACCATTAGGGATGCAAATGATGGTTTGTGCATTCCGTTTGTAATTTCCCGTACCGTAGGATGGCAACCAGATGAAACAAGTCCCCTGGCTTGTCACTGCGAAGATGCGGCCTAGATGGCGCACGGCATCTTCGAACGTGTAGGGGTACAAATCTGCCGCTGCCAACATGCGCCAGCCTCTGCTGTTACTGCCTCTTGCATTGATGGCAATCCTTATGTCGAACACCACAGTGAGATAGTAATCGTCGTAGCCGCATCGCTTTGTCGGCGGGTCTGCAATTGCTATCTTCTTCATTCTCATGTAGGCATCATCATACGTATTCAAGCCCAGCCAGTCCGGAAGGCCGATCCCAATGGTGGAGAAGGGGTCTACCGGAACGGCCGCACTGTTGTGGATGTTGTGCAAAATGATGGTGGTATACAGCCGGAGGTATGCAAGCCAATCTTCGTTGGCACCGACCCAGACCTATATATAAGACAGTGGGCAGCGAAGAAATTACGGGATGGAAGTGGAATAACTAAGTACTACATGATCAAACTCTATTACTGACTTGCTCATCGGACAAAATCTGACTACCTCTCAACGTCGGCAACTCTAGCGGACTCAAGTTAACAATATCCTTTTCAAAGGAAATGAGAGTCCCACCTCTCCTCCCACCGGCGCCCTAGGCTCTCCGGCGATCTTCCTCTCCAACCAGTAATTCTTGTTCCCTCTCCACCCATCTTCTCCGGCGTTCTCTGGTCTACCACCCTATACCCATCTCATATGGGTTCTCATGGTGGATCAACTTTGGATCTGGATTTCTCCAAAGGAGTGGCTTTTGCGGAGGGGTTTTTTAGATCTTGTGGGAAAACCATTCATCCCTCGGATGACACGGGCCATTTTATTATGGTTGTGTCTTTCAGCAGACATAGATTTTGTCTTGATGAGGATTCGGTTACGGCGACATTGGAATCTGCAATCGGGGGATCTGCAATTGATTTGTCTGTTCAACTCACTAAAGACAAGGTATTCTCATTTATGGTATCATGCAAGCGTGTTGGCATTATTATTCTTCATTTGAGATCTTTTGCATGCCCGCAATTCAAATGTTTTTTCCATCTATGGGGTAATGGTGGTCCTAATTGGAAGCGTGAGTTTGTTATTTGGAAGAAAGCATGTGAGGTCGAAGGGATTATCATCAGTCCTTCTAAGAGGAGGGCTTCTCTTGGTTTGATTGCTATGCATAAACCACCTTCCAAGTCAGCTCTGCGTTCGGGTCATAGATCGTCGAAGAAGATCTCTTTTGCCACCTTCCAACAGTATGATGCTTGCAAGGGTTATTCTTTTCCTGCTTCACCAGGCCTTATTGATGCGGTTGCTAGTGTTGGATATGATGTGCTGCCTCGTGAGAGAGATAGTGTGCCTCCGCCGCCGGCGACTGAACTCCGATGGACGGTGGTAGAACCACCCATCATTTTTGGATCGGTCAACGTCCCAGCTATTTCTCCGGCAGGGATTCCTGTGGCTTCTCCATCCAGTTCGGACGTGAATCTGCTTGTGCATGGGAGGGATCTGGCTGGCCCAGCTGCGCCCCCGGCTCAGGTTAGTCCTTCGGCCCAGGATGTTTCCCCGACCCAGATTGTTCTAGCCCATGCTTGTTCCGTATCGCAGCCTGTTTCTTCATCTGTTATTGAAAATGAGGAGTTTATTCTCTCCAAAACATCGGAATCACCTGGAAGTTACGATAAGTTTAATGATCTTGTTGATGACATGGTTTTTAAAGTATGGAAATGTCAAAACTGTTTATCCATGAAACATTTATCCAGCGCATGCACTAGCCGGGTTAGATGCCGTAGATGCTTTCGGTTGGGGCACCGGGCTGTAGGTTGTTCAGTTTCTAGCCTTTCTCCCTCTTACAGGTGGGTCCCTTGGTGCAGATCCTCTAAATCCAACAGGTCAACAAGTTTTTCAGAGCGGGACTCCTCGGTTTCTCCCATAGCTAGCCCCGCTGGGTCTCTGCCCAGTCCTATCGAGACTGTCACACCACCTATTCCACCATTGCCTGCAGAGCCACCTCCCATAATGCCTCCTCCGCCCGCCTCCCCGCTTCCATCGCCTATCATACCATCGCCGCCGGTCTTCTCTGCAAACCACACCACCGCCGATCAATGCTGGCCCCCATTCCCGGCCCCGACCATGGCCAACTTTGCTCTGGACCCGATGGATTTCATCCCACATGGCTTCGACATCATTGACAGCGGTAAGCTGCGTCTGCCTCGCACTTTCTTTGCGCCAGCGGTGGATCCAGATCGGCAGCATGAGGAGTATGCCATCGCCATTGTCGAGCCGGCTCCTCTGCCTGAAGAAGTCGTCATCTTCTGGAATTTGGTTAGTGATTTTGTTGTTAATAATCCGGGGAGAGCTGTGCTGGACGCGCAACCGTGGATTCAGGGGGTTGGTCTGTTTCATTTCCGTAGTGCTCTGGCTCGTCAAGCTTTGGTTGATCATCCTCCTTTCGATCTGGGAAACGATAGATTTGTCAGGTTTATTCCACACGATGAGGGTATCAACTACAGAGCAACGCAGGGTTTTCATCGGGGATGGATTATGTTTCTAGGAGTTCCTCTGGATTATCGGCGCTCTCAATATCTTGCCGACATTATCAGCACTTTCGGCCGTTTTGATCATTGGCACCAGGATGACCTGATGATGGTCCGGTCTCTTGCTTATGTGTCCTTCCCTGCTCCGTCTCTGGTTCCCAGATCAGTGGCATACAGAGAGTATGCTGATTTTGGAGGGGCAAGGATTTCTTGGACAGCGCCAGTTTACATTCTCTCTGCGGATTTTGCTAATATTTTGCCTACTGATGAGGACCCAATGCCCTTCAATGGCAATCCTCACCCTCTCCCTGGAAACATGAAGTTCAACAATCATAACTGGGTCATGCCTGAATTTCCAGAGCTGGGTTGGAATGATGTTCCACACCCTCTCAATGAGCAGCCACTAAATGCTCCTCCACCTGTCCATGAGGCTGTGCAACAGGCCATTGTTGATGAAGTTCAGTCTCAGGAGTCTATTGTGCTGCAGCTTTATGAAGATTCTGTTAACAATGGGAATGTTGTTGCGGATTTGGCTGTTCTCCAGCACCCAATGGGACCACAGCAGCCTCCTCTTATGATTGGACAAGTTTTAACTATCTTTGGGCCAGTTTTACCTCCTGTGATGCAGTGGAAGCGCACTTTTGAGAAGGTGCTGCCGTTGATTTGGACATCTGACATCCCACATTTTGTATTCAAGCCTGAACTTGGTGCTTTTCTGAATAAACAGACAAGGGAGGCTCTTTTCAGTGATTCGGCACCCAATTTGCTGCAGCTGCCTGCACCTGTTCCTTCAGCTATCCTAAGGAGGGAGATACCACCTGTTAAAGGCCAGTAGCTCGAGCACTTTGTTTTGATGATCTTGATGAGCCGGTTGCGGAAGCTTTTGAGTTCTCTGTTGTGCCTCCAATTTCACTGAAGCGTGGAAGAAAACCCAAGGCAGCTCGTGTCATTGTTGATTCAGAGGTCATGCACAGTGCTCGTCTCAGTGCTCTGCGTGATGGATACCGCAAAGTGACTGTTGGTACTCCATCCAAGAAGCCTCACACTCTGAAGAAGCAGAAATCTTTGGCATCCCAGGCTGACGATACCTCTGCAGTGCCTCCTCTGACTGCTATAGTTGATCTTCAGAGAATTGGATCTCGCCTTTGCATTGCGCCAAAGAAGATCCCGTCGGATAAGCTTGCAGCTAATCCTGCCAAGTCCAACAGCAGCGACAGTTCTGATGTTTAGCTTCTCCACCCAGGGCTTAGGTCCATGGCGTACCTTAATCGCCATTTATCTGTTCGTGTTTGTTTGGAACATTGCAGTCCTCGTCCATTTAGGGTATTGTAGGTCATTGTGTGGCCTACTTTTAACGCGTTTTCTTTTGGTTTGTAATGAATCAGACAATGTTTAGAGAGTGGAAAGTTCTTTGTTGGAACGTTTGGGGTTTGAATTCTGATGCACGTCAACTTGCTGTTAGGCAAAAGATTGAGGAAAGCGGATGCTCTGGTGTTTGCCTCCAGGAAACAAAATGCATGCATATTGATCAATGTTTCATTAGAAAATTTTGCCCAAGGAGTTTTGATAATTTTGTCTATGTACCCTCGGCTGGGGCGTCTGCTGGTATGGTGGTTATTTGGAATTCTTCATTTTTCACAGGCAACTTAATTGAGGCTAAACCCTATGGTATTATTGGAAATTTCAATCTAAGCACACTTCGGAATCTTGGTTTCTTGTTTCAATCTATGGCCCGTGTCAAGGTTCTGCGCGTGACGAATTTGTGCAGTGGTTATACAATCTTAATATCCAGTTTGAGGAGAATTAGTTACTGTTGGGAGATTTTAACTTTATGCGCTCGATTGAAAATCGTAATCAGTCGGGCGGTGATGTGAATGATTTTTTTCAGTTTAACGAGATAATTGGTCATTTGGGTCTTGTTGAGTTGTCAATCAAGGGCCGTTAGTTCACTTGGTCCAACATGCAAACATCACCTCTTCTCGAGCAAATTGATTGGTTTTTCACATATGTGGCTTGGACACATGATCACCCCAACACAATGGTACTTCCTCTGGCACGCACTACCTCTGATCATGTCCCGTGTGTGGTTTCCATTGCCACTTGTATTCCCAGGGCGAAAGTTTTTCGCTTTGAAAACTATTGGGTCGATTTGCCTGGTTTACTGATTGTGTCTCTGAGGTGTGGAATAGGCATGTGGGAAAATCTTCCATTGCTCTAACCATTTCTGCTAAGTTCAAAGCACTTCGCTATGCTCTTAAGAAATGGCACCTCAACCTGTCTACAGTCAAGGCCCTCATTGCTGATTACAATAAAGAGATCATTTTTTGGATAATATTGAGGAATTTAGACCCTTGAGTTGGCCGGAGTTCAATTTTCGCAGGATTGTTAAACTGCATTTTGAGGATATTTTGCATTGGCAGTTTATTTATTGGAAACAACGTTGAACGATCAGAAACATCAAAGTTGGTGAGGAGAATTCTAAGTTTTTTCACGCTATGGCTACCGAAAGGTTTCGGAGGAACACTATTTCCTTGATCAAATCTGTGGATGGGGAAGTGGTCTCTGATCATCAGCAGCTTGTGGGGATGTTTTGGGCGGATTTTAACCAAAGGATGGGCCAGGCCAAAGGAATCCAAATGGGTTTTGATCTTGACAAATTAATTACTCGGATTGATGGCCTTGAGGATTTGTCCTTGCCTTTCACAGACTCTTAGGTGGATACGGTCATTAAAAACATGCCCACTGATCGCGCTCCCGGCCCGGATGGGTTTTCTGGTCTTTTTTTAAAGAAATGTTGGCATATTTTGAAGAAAGACTTTATGAAACTAGTCCAAGATTTTTATGATGGAAAGTGTGATCTGGAGTGTCTGAATACATCCCTTATTACCCTCATTCCAAAGAAGTTGAGCCCGGAATATGTTGGTGATTTTCGACCAATATCATTGACAAATACTTGCTTAAAGTTTTTAACCAAACTCTTGGCAAACTGCCTGCAGGGTGTGATCTTAAGGTGTATTCATCGTAATCAATATGGGTTTCTTCGTTGTCGATCCATACAAGATTGCTTGGCATGGTGTTTTGAATACCTTCATCAATGCAAGGCATCCAAAAGGCCTATAATCCTTCTTAAACTAGACTTCACGAAGGCGTTTGATACCATTGAGCATGAGTTGATTCTTCGGTCCTGAATTGTAAGGGTTTTGATAATCCTTGGACAAATTGGATTGATAGCATCTTGTCCACTGGGTCCTCTTCGGTTCTTCTAAATGGCGTGCCTGGTAAACACTTTGTTTGTCGATCAGGTGTGCGTCAGGGAGATCCTTTATCTCCTTTGTTATTTGTGATTGCTGTGGATTTATTACAATCGGTGGTAAATGAGATGTGCGCAAGGAACATTCTTACACTGCCAATACCAACCCCTTCCATGGATTATCCAATTGTGCAATACGCGGACGACACATTAATTGTTCTTCCTGCTGTGGACAGCCAGCTCACTGCTTTCAAGGACATGCTTGAGGTCTGCCAAGTCTACGGGTCTGCGGGTCAACTTTAGTAAATCTTCATTGATCCCATTAAATATGTCCGATGATGAGGGGAAACGTGTAGCTGTTTTGCTTGGGTGTGACGTTTGTTCCATGCCATTTACCTATCTTGGTCTGCCAATGGGTACCTCTCGTCCCACAATTTATGACTTGTTACCATTAGTGGATCACATTGGGAGAAGATTATCCGCTTCCTCTTGCCTGTTGAACCAAGGGAGCCGGCTACAGCTTTTGAAATCTGTTCTTTGTTCCATACCAATATATTTTTTGTGCACTCTCTCATTACCTCAAGGCATTTTTGAAGCAGATTGAACGTATCATGCGGCAATGTTTGTGGAGGGGGAACTCTGATGCACCGCGGCAATCATTGGTGGCTTGGGATTTGGTCTGTCGGCCTAAGAATCAGGGAGGCCTGGGTGTGCTCGACATAGACATACAAAATGATGCCTTGTTGATCAAGCATCTCTTCAAATTTTTTAATAAGGCGGATGTGCCCTGGGTTTCTCTCATATGGGATACATATTATGCTGCTTCACCACCCCAAGTCACTCAAAGCTGTGGTTCTTTTTGGTGGCGCGACGTGTTGAAGTTATACGACAAAATTTGTAAGGTGGCTATCCCTCACGTGCGATTGGGGGATACGGTAGTGTTTTGGTTGGATCGTTGGCAGCTGAACAACTCTGTGGTTATCATGCAACATCAATTCCCGAGGCTTCACTCTTTTGTGATTGATGACACGCTTACCATCAAGGATGTGATGGCCTTGTCTGATCCAGCGGGCAACTTCCACCCGCCTTTATTAGTTGAGGCCTTCGAGGAATTTAATCAACTCCTGGCTTTAATGCCCTTGATCAATCTGCATGAGGGGGAAAATGATGTCTGGAAATGGCCTTCAAAATCTAGTGCTTATCAATCAAGAATATATTACTTGTCTTGTTTTTCTGACATCGTGGTTGACCCCTTATTAGGCTGGATCTGGAAATGTTCTTGCACCCTCAAAATCAAAGTGTTTGGTTGGCTCCTCTTGATGGACCGTCTAAACACTAGGGACATGATGCAGCGAAGGCATTGGATTATTCAGGATGATACATGTGCCATGTGTCTATCAGCTTTGCATGAAGATAGAGCCAACCTTTTCTTTGTTTGCAACTTCAGCCAATGTGTCTGGAATTACTTGGGCATCTCATGGAGTGTTCACCCAAACCAGACTACTTTTGAGATGGCTTGCAATGCTAGGAAGGATTTTGGCTACCCTTTCTTTTCTGAGGTAGTCTTCACGGCTACTTGGAATATTTGGACACAAAGGAACGGGAAGATTTTCAGAAATGAGTTGCCTACTTTCATATCCTGGAGGAGGAATTTTGTCCATGATATTTCTCTGTTAGCTCATAGAATCAAGTGTAAATATAGAAATAGCCTAACTTCTTGGATAGCTTCCTTACCTTAATATCTCATTGTAAGTAGCCTTTACTCCCTAACCTTGATTCTTTTGTTCTTTTGTAACTTTGTATTTCTTGTGCTACTTGGCTTTAATAAAGGACTGTGAGGTTGTTGCCTTGCAGTATATAGTCAAAAAAAACTCTAGCGGAGTCAACGTGCAACCATGGCCAGGGAGCGGTGGACTGTTCGAAGGATTGTCCTATAGAAGAACCTTCTCCTCGAGGATGCATGGAAGACCAACAAGCATAGCCTTTTCCCAAGCCTGTTTAAGCACCGTCTTGAAAACGTTGGTGCAGGAAGCACCGAGTCTTGCGGCGGTGAGGATGTGGGAGCAGCGTCCGATTTCTCCCAGAGGATCATCGTCCAAGGTCTCCCAGCCCCGACGAGGAGGAGAACCGCCTGGCGAATCCATGGGAGCAGCAACGAACTGCCTTCTCATCGGGGGGAGGGGAACTGGCGAGGAGGAGATAAGAGCATAGTAACCGCAGGGCCTTGTCTGTAGCGACCCGACCCGAATGGATCAAGTCTCTGTGCTTATGTGTCATCCCTGGATCAGTATGCTGACACACACAGTACTCGAAGGATTTATAACAGAGGTAAATCACATGTATAAAGTAACGTAAATACTATTACCTCAATCCAAAATATAGCGGAAGCAACAAGGTTGTGGATTCCCATCAACACCAACGGCAAAGTTGAGTATAGGAAATCGTAACCCTAACGTACCACTTACTCGTCGTCTGAAAAGTCTGCAACATGAAAAGTTGCAGCCCGAAAACGGGTCAGTACATTGAATGTACTGGCAAATTCACACCATAGAGAATAATGAACAATGGCTATCACTATATGCATATATGGCTGGTGGAAAAGCTCTATGGTTATAAGGTTTTTGCGTAAAGCCAATTTTTCCCTACTACAA
>NC_041389.1:338835782-338843097 GCF_002162155.2 Triticum dicoccoides | reverse complement strand
GCGGTGGTGAGGCGGAGGAGAGGAGAGGAGAGGTGTTGGTTTGATGTGTTTAGAGGGGGGGGTGCTTGGGTATTTATATTGGGGAGGGGAGGGTTTTGCTTGGGGTAGGGGACAAGAAATAGATTAGGATTAGGAAACAAGAGGAAAAGATCTAGAAATAGATACGGAATAAACGAACATAGGACAAGAGTCCTACTAGGACTAGGCAAAAGAAGGAAGCGGCGGCTCCCTGGTGCACGCGCGCTATGGCCTTTTGGCCGGCCGGCGGCTAGCGGCTTGGGCCTTTGGCCCACGGCGCTGCGGATTTTTTTTTAAACGGTCTCGCGCGCAGAAAAATAAATAAAAGAAAATCTAAACGAACTCCAAAATTAATAAAGTAAATTTTCCCCGACTCCTAAAAATGAGCCGAACAAAATGAACTTTTCTCCGGACCTAAAAAGCAAATTTTGAAAACGCACAATTTTCCCTATCCGAATAAAATGCAAATAAAACTCCGGCAAACAAAATTTGATCTATTTATTAAATCTTCATTTTCCTAAATTTGGGAAAGTCATATTATTCCCTCTCTTATATTTTTGATAACGGAAAAATAATTGAAGATGAAATAAATAAATCAAATGATCCTCTTTTCAATTCGAGAAAACTCTCAAATATGAAAATAACGAAATCTCCAACTCTCTCCAAGGGTCCTTGAGTTGCGTGAAATTTCTAGGATCGACCAAAATGCAAGAAAATAAAATATGCATGATGATCTATTCCAAATTGAAAATAAATTCAAAGGGGCTTTGAATTTAATTCTTTGAAACTCCCAACTCATATTTCATATAATTTGAAGAAGTCATTTTATCTTCTCTCATGAAAATCATTGAGTCGCATAAAGTTTCAGAATTGGGATATTTCCAAATGAAATTCAAATATTCTCAACACCCCTTGTCATTTAAATAAATGGAAGAAGTCATGTCATCTTCTCTCCGGGGTTTTGTGATGAAAAGAATTTGAATTCACGAAGATCAGAAAACCAATATGAAAGTTTGGGAAAGTCCTTTTATTCCCTCTCATTTAACTTTCAAAAAGTTTCGAATTCACTCACTTTCAGTCAATCAATCAAGCAATCAATCAAATCTATCTATTTGTTTATAACATTCCAAAATTTAGAATTTTGGGATGTTACAAACTACCACCCTTAAAATGAATCTCGTCCTCGAGATTCGGAGAGGCTAGAAAGAATAGTTTAGGGTTTGGGGTCTTCTCAAAGTCCATCGATCATCTCCGAGGTCTCGGGTGCTACCACCCTTAGAAACATTGTTACGGTTCCATCAAAACTCATATACTCCATCCTTATCGTTGACAGTGTCAGTCTTCTCAGATAATCTCTTCTCTGGGCTCTTCCGGTAGTGGCATAACCTTTTCCTCAATTCCTTTGTCCTTTCATCTTGGTAAGGTTATCCCGAAACTGGGTCTTCATAGCTGACGGGTCTGACGCCAATGCTAAACAACTATCGATATCTTGTGGTGGTCAACAATTTATGGTTTCTCCTGCAGGAAAGGGTCTGGGTTGAACCTCACCGTATAACCTACGGTTGGCAACAACTGCCGTGTACAAGGAAAAAAATACCTATACCTTTCTAAGGTTCAAACAAGGTTTTGATCGTCGTCTCTCCACTATAGGTAAGTCACTCAGATTTACCATCCCATATAGCAAAGCGAATAATAAGAGTAAGTCGGTATGGTGATCAATCCATCCCGCACCCAAATCATTTCCTTGTACATGGTTTAGCGAATCTCGCATTCTAACACTCGGTCATCCTCACAAGCATTGCAGAATTCTTCTTGTCGACGAACCAAGTTCGGAAAATCCATTGATTCTGCAAGCCAAAAAAACACCTATCGTTACTTAACAACTCTCAGGTTTTGCGTAAACTCCTATAGAATCGTCGGTTGATACAAGTCGTAACCTCTTCCAGGGTTTTTCCTTCAGCAAGAGTGTGCTTGCTTCTTGGCGGGTCCTGGGGCCTGTGGGTTATGGCCCATCTCATTACTTG
Organism: Triticum dicoccoides; assembly: GCF_002162155.2. NCBI lineage: Eukaryota > Viridiplantae > Streptophyta > Magnoliopsida > Poales > Poaceae > Triticum > Triticum dicoccoides. Next base: position 338,841,055 of record NC_041389.1, on the reverse strand, counting down.
TAATCCTTGAACTCATCTTCGGGCAACTGATCATTAGTCCAACTTCCAACTTCCTAGTATTCTTAATCCCATCCAATCGTATGGACTTTCTTCCTTTGGCACCAAACTAGGACATGATTACTCTGACTCATCATGGAGTTTCCATTGATCCATATTTCCAACATCATACCTCCTTTATATCCAATAGCACTTCATCTCTTCATCCTCGTGGGATGTCCCACATACCGTGATAAAACTTATACTTATGAAATCCATACTCTACTTCGTGGAACATCATTATCCTTTCCAGGGTCAAGCGTCCTTACAAGGAAATATTGGCCATCTCTGCATGGCACTTCTTCAACTGAGAAACGTAAAACACATCTTGAACTCCTGACAGTCCTCCGGGTGACTCCAACTTGTTGGCCACTTCTCCATACGCTCCAAAACTCGGTATGGTCCTACAAACCTCGGGGCTAACTGTCCCTTAACTCCAATCCGTTTAATTCCTCGCAGAGGGAACACATGAAGACATGCTCTGTCTCCAATTTCATAGACTACCTCCTTGCGTTTTTTAAGTCTGCATAACTCTTCTACCTGGACTGAGCTACCTTCAGTCTATCTCGAAGCAACTTAACATTCTCTTCTCACTCCTTGATCACATTTGGTCCAAACAACTGACGGTCTCCAACTTCATCCCACATCAACGGTGTCTGGCTCTTTCTCCCATACAAAGCTTCAAAAAGGGGCCATCTTCAAACTGACTTGGTAGCTATTCTTGAATGGGAAACTCCGCGTGAGGTAAATTATCATCACTACTAGATCCATAATCTAGCGCACACGCTCTCAACATGTCCTCCAAAATCTGATTGACTCTCTTGATTTATCCATCTGTCTGCGGATGAAAGGCTGTACTGAACTCTAGCCTAGTACCCAAAGTCTGGTGCAGCAGATTCCAAAACTTTGAGGTAAACTTCATTCCTCTATGATGGTCCTCGGAACTCCATGCAGACATACGATCCTTTCTCAAATATATATCTTGGCCAACTTCGCACTTGTATAGGTGGTTTTCTCTGGGATAAAGCGAGCCACTTGATCAAGCGAATAAACTATTACCCAGATAGAATCATATCCCGTTCGGGTTCTGGGAAATCTGGTAATGAAATCCATGCCAAGCTTATCCTGCTTCCATTCAGGTATTAGCATAGGCTGCAATAATCCTGCTGACTTCTGATGCTCTGCTTTTACTTTCTCTGACATACATCACTTACGACTACATACTCCGTAATATCCTCCTTCATACCAGTCCACCAGAAACACTCCTTCAAATCCAAATACATCTTGGTGTTTCCAGGGCGAATCAAGTATGGTGAGTCATGAGCCTCCTGAAGTATTAACTTCCTGATCTTTGCATTATTGGCACATATACACTATTCTCAAACCATAAGGTGTCGTGTTCATCCTTATGAAAACCTTTGGCCTTTCCTTTGCTCATCCTCTCTTTTACCTCAGCAATCTCTTTGTCATCCTTCTGAGCTTCACGGATCTTTTCCAACAATGTAAACTGAACTTCCATTGCTGCAACAAAACCTTTGAGAACAATCTCCAATCGAAGTTCCCTGAAAATCCTTTGCTAACTCCTTTGATAATCCTCTACTTATGAGGGTATTCGTCCTTCTTTTCTTTATGGTTGTGTCCTATTTCTCCACAGAGCTTGTACGCACAAGGTTTCTTCATATCTTTTCCATAAGGCTTCATCTTCTGGGTCACAAACCGAGACTTTAGCAAAGTCAACTTAAATTCTTCCCAAGTAGTTACTCCTTGTCATCCGTTGATGGTTTGGTACATCCTCCACCAGGTAGCAACACTTCTTTCAAAGAATGGAAGAGCGTGCTGGGTTATATCCTTTCTGACTACAGGGTTATTCTTCATGTGATCCTCCATGTTCTGAATCCATCGGTCTGTCTCCAACTGACTCATCGGTCCAGAAAATACAAGCTCATCTCCATTCATCCTCTATTGGATTCAAGGGTTTGGGGTGAGATAAGAGAGATCAAGAGAGAGGAATGCACACAATACAAGCAAAAGTTTTGAAAAGACAGATTTTGTTGTGGCTGTCGAAAAAAACATCAAACAAATGACAGCTCACAAACGTCGCATCTAACGTAGGTATATAATAGGGGTTTGGTCTTCTAAAGGTCAATGAATCTTCAACGTCTCCAAACTCTTCAAGTCTTTGTTCATGCCTCCGATGGCTTCTTCCAATCGTGCTTGTCCTGCTCAAGTTCTTTTGCCAGATCATCTCTGTTGACGCGAAGTCTCTCGCGACGTCCTTCAATATTTCTGGAGTTACGTTCCAACTGCCGGTTTCAACATCCTTGACATGATCCATGATCCTACTGTCCTTCAGTTACTGTCAAATCTCCGGTATCTCGATGTTTTGCTCCTTCATCTTGTCTACTTTCAGCTTCTGGGTCCTGAGTTCTTCACCAATTGCCTTATTGTCAAATATTGCTTCTTGTAGGTCCATCTTAACTTCCTGATGTAACACTCCAGATCCTGGTGAATACACCAGCTAAGGTTAACACTCCAACGTTTGCAGATAGATGCTCCATCAGCTTTCTACCATCCAATCCTTCCATGCATCTGCATGCTTTAACTCCGCACGGTGACAATAGCATAGGCGGGCGATAACATCATGGATAACCGTGTTTTTTTTTTTTGCTCTTGTCATTTCCATGAGTTAATAACTCCTGCCTTAGGGTTCTCTTGACAAAACTTCGAGTTACTAACTCTCCATGCTCCGGTCTTTCTCCGATACACCTTGATCTCGGTATTGATAACTTCCATAGTCTGCCAGGTTCCATAAAGGTAGCCTTCCTGGGTCATACAAATTTGGGAATTCTTCAGAGCCTTCAAATTCTCCAAGTCTTCGGAGTCTTCAACAGTTGTAGTTTCCATTTACACGGTAAAATCCTCTTCATTCCAAATGGTCTTAGTTGTCCGATATCTTGTCTCCTTGGAGTGGTCTCATCAGTCAAATCTTCGAGTGGTCAAAAGGGAAAAGGGGTATGGTCTCACTAAAAAGAATTTTGAATAAGCTCAGAAGAGAAGAGAGGTAAAAGATCTTTTGAAAGGGAAAGTTGTAGAGAAAAATCTTTGCTATTGGCTTGCCAGTTTCTAGGGTCACGTCCTACAGTCAACATGTGCTCTGATACCATCTTGTACCGACCCGACCCGAATGGATCAAGTCTCTGTGCTTATGTGTCATCCCTGGATCAGTATGCTGACACACACAGTACTCGAAGGATTTATAACAGAGGTAAATCACATGTATAAAGTAACGTAAATACTATTACCTCAATCCAAAATATAGCGGAAGCAACAAGGTTGTGGATTCCCATCAACACCAACGGCAAAGTTGAGTATAGGAAATCGTAACCCTAACGTACCACTTACTCGTCGTCTGAAAAGTCTGCAACATGAAAAGTTGCAGCCCGAAAACGGGTCAGTACATTGAATGTACTGGCAAATTCACACCATAGAGAATAATGAACAATGGCTATCACTATATGCATATATGGCTGGTGGAAAAGCTCTATGGTTATAAGGTTTTTGCGTAAAGCCAATTTTTCCCTACTACAAGGGAATAAATTTGTTTAACTATCATGGTGGTTGTTAAGCATTGAGAATGGTTGACAGCATCCTCAATCCCAATTAAAAGTACTCATTAAAACCCAATAGCTTTTATTAGAGGTAACATGTTGAGATTCACAATGATATTCAAGTACTAGATACTCAAAATGTCCATAACCGGGGACACGGCTAATCATGATTAGTTTGTTACTCTGCAGAGGTTTGCGCACTTTTCCCCACATGACTCGATCGCCTCCATTTGTTTTCTCGCACTACATGGTGTTTGAGAAACGGATGACCGAGACATAGTCTTTCAGAAGCACTAGCACCTTACATGTGGGGTAGACCGGTACACCTACATCCCCTACATCTGCTAGTCCACCCCGTAAGAGTTCGCACAACTTAGTCAACTATGCTAGAGCCCATAGTAGCATGTGGCTGCACACGGAAGTTTCTAGCATGAAAGATCTTATGATCCCTTTGAGCCTGGGTGGCGGTCCAAAAAAAACAGGCAAGTCCTGATAGACATCAGGTGCCTCAATCCACCCAGATGTGTGTTTAGGTTGCCACCTTAGATAAGCCATTAATTAACAATCTCACATCTGTCATGGATATTCACTCACCCAATCCACGTCTACTGGCATAGCATAGCATAATAAGCAAACGTAGAAGTAACTCCCAAGGTTTCATAAGTAACAGGTAATAGGTACTACCTCATCTACTTCCCATCCCACAATTTAATTAGATCCTAATCATGCAGTGTGAGAGGATTGATCTAATGCAATAAAACATGGGTTGTAGAAAAGGTATGATCAAAGTGTGAACTTGCCTGCAATGTTGATGAAGATGATGCGCACTCAAAACTCTTGATAGATCTAATCGTCATACTCCGGTCAATCTATCGTAGGCAAGCAATAGTAACCACACAATAAGTACTCATCTAATGCACAGGGAAAAATCAACAAGAGAACGAACCAGAAAGTTCAACTTAAGAACTCTGATTGCAAGGAAAGAACGAGCCGAACAAACGACGAAAAACAAACGGCGGAAGAAAACAACTCGGTTCTAGCAAGTTGAATCTAGGTCAAAATTTTACTGTAGCAAAAGCTTGTTCAAGTTGATTAGACGAAACGGCGGTTTCGAGATGAAACTCCAGGCGCTTGAATCACCTGATTCCGATAAACGAGCGAGAAGATAAACTAGAACGAAGATCGGATCTGAGATCGCGATCGAGGAATAAATCCGACGAGAAGAAAAAGAAGAACAGTTATACGGACAGACGTCGTTAACCGGGAAATAATCGGTGATCACGTTCGTTGAGACGAACGATCCGAAAGAAGAACGAAAACCAATCTAGGGTTTTCGGAAAAGAGATCGAACGAAAAACCGATCTAGAACACCGGAACGGTTTAGCGAAAAATCGGAAAGAAAACGAATCGGTAGAGAAGAAAAGAATCGGAACGGTTTATAAGAAAAACCGAACCGAGGGAAAGAAGAGACGCGGCGCGGTACCTCCGGCGAACGGCGGCGACGGCGGCGTTGACGCAGGGCGGCGGCGGCGCGGTGACGCATGGCGGCGGTGGCGGCACTAGGGCGCGGGGTTGGGCGGCGTTGGGCGCGGCGGCGATGCACAAGGGCGGCGGCGCGGGTGAGAGGCA
>NC_041389.1:338821333-338834807 GCF_002162155.2 Triticum dicoccoides | reverse complement strand
AAAATAATTGAAGATGAAATAAATAAATCAAATGATCCTCTTTTCAATTCGAGAAAACTCTCAAATATGAAAATAACGAAATCTCCAACTCTCTCCAAGGGTCCTTGAGTTGCGTGAAATTTCTAGGATCGACCAAAATGCAAGAAAATAAAATATGCATGATGATCTATTCCAAATTGAAAATAAATTCAAAGGGGCTTTGAATTTAATTCTTTGAAACTCCCAACTCATATTTCATATAATTTGAAGAAGTCATTTTATCTTCTCTCATGAAAATCATTGAGTCGCATAAAGTTTCAGAATTGGGATATTTCCAAATGAAATTCAAATATTCTCAACACCCCTTGTCATTTAAATAAATGGAAGAAGTCATGTCATCTTCTCTCCGGGGTTTTGTGATGAAAAGAATTTGAATTCACGAAGATCAGAAAACCAATATGAAAGTTTGGGAAAGTCCTTTTATTCCCTCTCATTTAACTTTCAAAAAGTTTCGAATTCACTCACTTTCAGTCAATCAATCAAGCAATCAATCAAATCTATCTATTTGTTTATAACATTCCAAAATTTGAAATTTTGGGATGTTACATTGTCCCTTCCAACTGTAGATCGTTCCTTAGCGAAGGGGTGAGGCTATTATTTACTACTAGTACTAGCATTATGGAACGTTATGGGATTGCATTATACTGTAAACAATAGCACTCGTAAGAAATTTTTGGCACTAGGTAGTAGTTTTTGGCGTGGATTAAGAAATTTTGGGTATGTTTTTGCTATTTTTTGTACACGCCAACTAGTGTCAAAAAATGTCTTACATTATGTGAAGGAGGAGTACGTACTCGTACTGTAGCAGTACTAGTACTACTTTTTCTCAACTAGTAGTGCGATGTACTGTATTTCTAGTCTAGTCTAGTACAGTGCACCAGTTTTGAACTCTTGAATCTCAGGGCCAAGGAGCTACAGTTGGAAGTGAGGGTACTACTGTTCTCTAGAACCATCGTTGTACTATCAATGCAGGGAAAGTACACCTGCGTAGTGGCCTAGTGGGTACTCTCAGTGCTCTATTCAGCCGCTCCTCTCACGTAGCTGGCCTACTCAGCCGCTCCTCTCACGCACACACTAGCAGCCTACTTATCAGCGACGGTTACTGCGGGGGCAGAACATTTGAGTTATTTGATACATCGAGACTAGGCTTTTCGCTTCCATTTGTGGAGGTGTAATGGATCTCGTCGAACTTTGTTAGTAGTTCCTTCTTTATGAATGAGATGAAGCAAAGCTTTTGCCTCCGTTTCAAAAAAGAAACACGTCAAGAGGAATTTCTTTTATAGTAGAGCCGATAATGGAGTGAAGTCCATGCGTGCAACGCCACAAGCTACAGAGTAGTAGTAGAGCACTTTACGTACAAAGCCATATTGCACAGTTCCCAATGCCCCGCCAGGCTTTTTCGGCTCCTCGGGCTTAATTGGGAGGCGCTAGTTTAAATATGCTACTAGCTGATGAGGAAGCTGCAAGCGAGGTGCGGCTAGGGAGAGCACGTGAGCCACGGGATGCTGGGAAGGAAAACCCGTTCACGTGGCTAGGCTATCCAGTGCACCGAGATTGTGGTGCCGCACGTCCGTTTGACTTCAAAACTCAAACTACCTGTGTAAAATATTGGCTCACAACAAAGTTACTATTTAAAAAAAGGCCACCGTGCATTCGGCCAGGATCGAACCCACAAAACATGGTATACACTCCCGCGACCACTAGTAGTACTCGTTGGAGTACAACACAACCTAGAATCGCCTTTTGTCGCTAGTAGTACGTACATAGTTCCTTACAAGAAACCCCTAATAATGCAAGAAACCACTAAAATGCCAAGAAACTACTACCACTTGCATACGTGGTAGACTTAAGATAAGAGTACCTTATCAACCATTGTGCATGCTCTTACCAACCAGCCCTACCAAGAAACGACTACTCTACAAAGTGCCGTTATAGGCACGTTTCAACCCATGGCCCTGTTTGGATACATTTGTTGTCAATCTAACCCTGCCATCCAAACACCACTTTGGTTAGAGTTAGTTCAGGGTTAGAATCTCACTCTAACCTCTGACAGGGCCCATGTCGACCATTAAGTCAACGCCTTCTATTCGACCGGGTGTTATTACTTGTGGGACCTACATGTCAGTCTGCACAAAAATCCCCAGACCTCCTACCTCCGGCCCGTCCGCCTAGTCATCCTCGGCCATGGGACGCAGCTACCACCGCCGGCAGAAGGCAAGGTCAAAACTACCCGCGGTGCGGAGCCTATGTTGCAACAGCCCGGATGCTAGCTCCGTTCGGCACTCGCGGCTACTAGCTAGCCAAGATAGCTCCGTCCGGCGCTCGCGGCCGCTAGCTAGCCAAGATAGCTCCGTCTAGCTACTTGTCTGCAAGGTTTGCTAGCTATATTAGCACGGCAGCGCTGCGGTTTGCTCGCGTGCACCGCGCTAAAGCTAGCCATCTAGCTCGAGCGAAGGCCAGCGCGGCTGCTTGCTCGCTCGTGAGTCATGCTCGGGCCAGCCTGCCAACCCGTACAGAGGCCAGTGCGGCGTCCGGCCCATCCGGCGGAGCGGCGGCCAACCCGCTCATCACCGGTGCCACAGACGAACACGCATAAATACTATTTGAAGTAATGTTCAGGAAAAATAATGATTTGAGGAGGAATAACAGGATAGAAGGTCAGATGTGGGTCCCTCGTGTCAACGGTCAAACAAAATGTGTTGGTTTATGTTGCCTCCTTAGCACGGACGTGTGGGCCAACCCTGTCATAAATGGGTTTAAACGAACCTAATCGGTAGGAGTACTAGGTAGTAGTTTTTGGCATGGATTAAGAAATTTTGGGTATGTTTTTGCTATTTTTGTACAATAGATTCTTCCTAGGGTTGGTTGAAAGTGGTAGTTTTTTGTTAAATACTCTACATATTGTAAGTAGGAGTGAAAGTTAAGCTTTGGAAGCCAATAAAGAAGGCTAGTTACATAGTACATATGTGTACATGATTGAAAGTAAATATCAACCATGAGTGACTAATATCTTCATGGAAAACTCGAAACTATGGAAAACTAGGAAAAAAAATTGCATGGTTGGAAATACTAGCAATGTTCATGTGCGTTGCAATGAATCATAATTAGAATAATACTTATTCACAAACTTGATACAAAACACTCTAATTTTGATATACATACGTCACTAGAGATATATTATGTTTCAATTAGCATATATTCCTTGGGCTGTTTTGGTGAGGTCAGGGAGGGATGTGGTTGGTTTTAAGATACTAATTATGGGTTTTTCTGCAAATTGGTAGACAAGTGGGATGTTGGTGAGAAAAGGCAACAACTTACCTCACAGTCGTTAGATGTAGATCTAATGGTCAGAAACGACGGATGGCAGACACACCATCATCACCAACTTAGTCTTCTATAGGAGTACCAGCAAGATCCGTGCATTGCACGGAACATCAAGATGCATTTTTTTTATAAAACACTTGTTGTGATTGACCCTTGCGGGAGTAATCCCATGTGTGAAAACTAATGATATCTCGAGAAATATTAGATAAGGTGAAGAGGAGTGGGGTGTGGTGGTGATTGGTGGTCGTACTGAGCGGAGGCATGGGGATTGATGACGCCGGCAGCGGCTGATGGTGTCAAAACCGGCGGATCTCAGGTAGGGGGTCCCGAACTGTGCATCTAAGGCTAATGGTAACAGGAGGCAGGGGACACGATGTTTTACCCAGGTTCGGGCCCTCTCGATGGAGGTAATACCCTACTTCCTGCTTGATTGATCTTGATGATATGAGTATTACAAGAGTTGATCTACCATGAGATCGTAGAGGCTAAACCCTAGAAGCTAGCCTACGATTATGATTGTTCTCTCTCTATGGACTAAACCCTCCGGTTTATATAGACAACGGAGGAGGCCAGGGTTACACAGAGTCGGTTACAAAGAAGGAGATCTAACATCCGGATCTCCTGGCTTGTCTTCCACGCAAAGGAGAGTCCCATCCAGAGACGGGACGCAGTCTTGAGTCTTGTATCTTCACGGTCCCACAGTCCGGCCAAAGTATATAGTCCGGCTGTCCGGAGACCCCCTAATCCAGGACTCCCTCAGTAGCCCCTGAACCAGGCTTCAATGATGATGAGTCCGGCACGCAGTTTGTCTTCGACATTGCAAGGCGGGTTCCATCTCCGAACACTCCAAAGTAGATTAAAGATCATATCCGGCTCTGTGAGATAATTTCCGCACACCACCGTAGAGAGCATAACACTTTACCAATCTAATCTGCTGACAATTTTCCACGGTGTGCCCTCACGCTGCGGCCTGGCTTAATACGAACCGATTTTTCTCGGCCTGCCATGACACGCATTGCAAGGCGATTTTATTGGCACGCCTCATCAAAGCAAAGATCATGTTCCCCTTATTGCGGGATTCCCATCAATACGGGCGCGGGCAACCCCACTACGCCCGTTGGTATGACTCCGTGTTTTTAGGCAAGTCCCAAGAGGTTATGTTGAGGATGTTTGATATTCTCCCCCTTTACAGAGGGGCTAAGGCCTATCCCTCTTTCCTACCACGCTTGCGCCTTTTCGCATCTCGAGTTCCAACACCCGAAGCCCAAGCTTAGGCACTTCGGATCTTCAATCATGTCCGGATCCAACCTTCAAGGCCGGTGGATGGCCTCCTCTACCACAGAGGAGGACATTCCAAAGCTTAGGGAGGTCAGATATCTGACCGCCGACATCAAGCACAGGCTTCCTGCTCCAGGGCAGGTCATCCCTACTCCCGAGCCCAACGAGATCATCGTATTTGTTTCTCACTTCCTCCGTGGCCTAGGCTTAACCCTCGATCCCTTTGTGAGAGGGCTCATGTTCTATTACGGGCTAGATTTTCATGATCTAGCTCCGAACTCCATCCTTCACATCTCGTCATTTATCATCGTGTGTAAAGCCTTCCTCCACATCACCCCGCACTTCGGCTTACGGCTCAAGACCTTCAATGTAAAGCCGAAGGTGATTGAGGGGCAACACGCAGAGTGCGGAGGCGCTGCAATAAGCAGAAACGCCGATGCCCCATGGCCAGAGGGCTTCTTCCCGGAGGTGTCCGATCTATGGCAGCAGAGGTGGTTCTACGTCACGGCCCCCAGAGGCACAAAGTGGGTGGCTGCCCCCGACTTCCGCTCGGGCCCTCTACCTCAACTGGCGTCGTGGGCCAACGTGGGACTGGATTGGGGGCCTGCTAATGATGTACCGACATTGCAAAGCCGCATCGGGAGCTTCTTGAGAGGGACATCAGTCTTGTCAGTGTAATTCAGGTAATGCTAGTCCGACGGATCTTGCCGTGCAAACGTTGGCCTCTCCAGATGTGGGAGTTCAACCCAAAAGGCCCGCGAACTATTCAGCACTTCTTTAGCATGACGCTCGAAGGGATGTGTAAGTTATTCTATGGACCACAAGTAAAGTGTCCGGACACCACCGAGGATGCGGGCCTAAGCTGCAACCGCCCAGATACCCAAGTAAGTAACCTAGAAACCGAACACTTCGTTTATATTTATCATAACATTATTCTTAAAACCATCAGAGGCCAGGATTGGCTCAGCAAGGCGGAGAGAATCAGGTGTCCGACACCGCTTCCCTAAGGCTTGCCTAGTCCTGCCATAGCCAGGATGCTTAGTCGTGTGCTAAGTCAAGTGCCCTCGGGGAAAGACGAAGGGAAGAACAGAGAAACAGAGCTTGACACATTGCACATCCAAACCGGGGGAATTACTATCTCCATGAAGGAGGATAGTTGGGGAGGGGAATCTACGGTCTCCTCCCCCCGCGGGAAGAAGAGGGCCGCCTCCGAAGACTTGGAGATGGAGGTGCCTAGACAAGGGAAGAAAACTTCACCAGGGGCCCTGCCCCGGAGGGCGTCCTCACCGCGCCATGCCCGCAAATGGGTCAGCCCTCAGCCGAGCTGTAAGTTAATCGTAAATACAAAGCTACTGCTTCCTCCTCCGAGAAAAATAACCAGGATCCATTCTTTGCAGTCCGGCTAGTAGCTCTTCTCGACAGAGTTCGTCTTTGGGGGATATTCTTCCGGAGATGATGGAGAGCGAAACCCCACCTGCCTCCCCGCCTCATGGGGTGGGCGACCCCGAGGTGTCATCATGGAGGAGTCTAGATTCGCCGAGGCTAGAAGCTAATACTTCGGCCGCCCTGAGCCTGGAGCGTTCGGCTCCCACGGGGGGCAATAAGAAGGGTCCGGCATAGTCCGGCGACTGGCCAGACACGCTGACGGTCCTTCTGGAGCAAGCTGCTCTCTCGGAGGATCACCGTTCATTAATGGGAAAGGTGCTTGAGAAGATTTCATCCGCCACAAGCGGATTGAATGAAGCTTTTACGAGCCTGCTCAAAGGCTTTGAGGTATATAATGAACTATGTAATTTTTATGGTTGTAGCGCACGCGCTAGGTGTGATCCGTATAGATAGTAGCCCCTGAGACTCTGGTTGCCAGCCCTAGGTGGCAGAAGGAGGATCACGCTCTTAACTAATGATCGCACTGCATTCATGCGCAGGTGGTGATAGGTCCGGCGGCAGACCAGACCGCTGAAGTCGTCGAACTGAGGTGACAAATTGAAGTTGTGGACGCCGACATTACACTTGTGAACGAGCGGCTTAATGAGTCACATAGTATGTGCTCTGTTTTCCTTGTTTTTATAGGAAATATAAAGAGGAGCATAATGTTAATGTGATATGGTTTGACTGCAGGCGGAGCTGCTGCCGTGGAGGCCCTGAGGGCGGAGCTTGCCCTAGCCAAGGAACAAGCCCGGGCTAGCAATGCGGCTGCCCTAAAGGCGGCCGAAGAGTTGAGAGCCGAACAGGCTGCTCATTGCCGAAGCGAAGATAAAATAGTCGAGATGGCCGTGGAGCTGAAAAACGCCACCGGTGGTATGAACTCCTTGAAAAGGAGAATCGGGCGAAGTTAGCTGACCTGAAGAAGGCCCTTTATGTGTCCAAGGAGACGCGTTCCGAAATTAGTGATGCACGGGAGGAGCTTCGACAGGCCGGAGAAATCGCGGCTGGAAGCCCCTATTGGTTGTGGATGAAGTTCTTAGATCCAAAGTACGCTCCTCTGGATCGACATTGGAGCGCTGCAGATGCATATGCAGATCTGGTAAAAAGTACGGCTGATGCAGCCAAGTTTTTCGAGGATCAAAAAGATAGTGAAGTAGAAAGGCTGTTATGGTCGCAATTCAGTGCTCCAATGCGCCCGTTGCCATTGAGTGAAAGGTGGCCGCTGTGGCCGAGCTCCATAGGTTGTCCGATCTTGCAATGAGGTCTGTAATAGACCATCTATGGCCGAAGGGGCCGAAGCCGGATAGTTATTTTGGTTTAGTGCAACAATTCCTTGGCGTCGTCTCACGAATCGATTCCATGAAGAGGTCGGCATGCATAGAGGGTGCGTGGATGGCTCTTGCCCGTGTTAAAACATATTGGGCAGATATGGAGGCCACCATCATTGCAACCCAGAATCCGGCGGGAAGCCAGGATCCGGCCGAGCACCACTTGGAGCAGGTAACAGAAGTTGCTTGTTTGATAGAGGCTCAGTGCTCGAAGAGTGTCATGTTCGAGTGACAAATCATTCCATTGTGAAAACAATTGTATTTTAATTATAGAGGCTATGTTTATACTTTCACCCGAAAGTGTTATTGTGCCTCCTGTGCGGCCGTTTGATGTATATATAACCTGAAAGTCAGCAGTCGTTGGCTTCAGCCCCCACGCATACAATGCAGGGGTGTTCGCAAAAATGTGCGTAATCACACTTGATCCAACGTCTTGGTCCATTAAGGAGGTGATCGCACGTCGAACTAGGCAACCAGACTATATAGCTTTAACACTTTCACTTAGCCATAGGAGTTTGACGACGGGGCTACTATGTAGCCCCTGGTAACTTCGCGTGCATCCAGATACGGGCGCGTGTGTACATGATCGGGAAACGGCTCTTCGTTAATGCGGACGAATCCTATCGATTCCGATGAGTCCTCGAGTGGTTGACCAGTCTCTCGCTATATCATGACAGTCAGTTTTCAGCTTTCTCTACTGAGGTGCTCATCCGGAATAACCAGGGCACAATCATAGTAGTTCTCCTTTGGTCGCCTTAGCCGATAGGAGCGGAACATAAGGCGGCAAACCCAGGAGCCGGGCAAACCCAACATTTGACCAAAGACATGATTCAGAGCTCATGCATATAAGGCCAAACTCGCGACGCCGAACACTCCCGAAGGTATTCGGACTTTATAACATATACTGGGCTGAGTAGCGCCCTTGATTATGAACCCTGTATTTCCAGGTACGTGCATTAGCCTGTCGTGGCGAAATGCCAATAACGCTAGTATCCCCTGTGGGTGTATTGACTACCCATGGGATGTTAAGCAACAAGAGACAATAAAGAAGGTTTACACAGGGGCTTAATCCAAAGAGAAACCTTTGAGCGGGGCCCTGCTGCACGTCTGCGCCTTTGTCTCTGTTGTGCCGTGTCCTGGCAGGGTATCGCATGAATGTTTTCTGTAGAAAGGAAAACTCATGTAAAAGAGTATGACGTAAGCGTGCGAAGAGTTGGTTATTATCAATGGATGGTAGAAGTGTAAAACATTGGCCTGTTAATAAGGTGAAGCTAAAAGGTGGGCTTTATTGCATGTTTGTGCCCCTGGTACCCTCTATGGGATTACGTGTAAAGCACCCAGCTCAGAGTTTATCTGGGCTATTACCGACGGTGGTGCGCCGTCGTCTAACCGTTTCCATAGTCTTAATGACCGATCATGCGTTCTGATAGGAGAGGCCGCTTAGTGTCCGGCTGCTAGAGCCGCCACATACTCTTCCACACCTAAGGAACGCTCTGTATTTGTGCTAACGGTGATTATGCCACGTGGACCGGGCATCTTGAGTTTAAGGTAGGCGTAGTGCAGTACTGCGTTGAAGCAAGCGAAGGCCGTTCTTCCGAGCAATGCATGATAACCACTTCGGAGGGGAGCGATGGTGAAGAGTAATTCTTCGCTTCTGAAGTTGTCTGGAGAACCGAATGTCACCTCTAATACGAGGGAGCCCCTGCAGCGGGCCTCAACGCCTGGTATCACCCCTTCAAAGGTGGTGTTACTTTGGCTGATTCTGGATGGGTCTATCCCCATCCTGCGGACAGTGTCCTGATATATTAGATTGAGACTGCTGCCGCCGTCCATGAGGACACGAGTGAGATGGTATCTGTCGATTATTGGGTCGAGCACCAAGGCATCCGATCCTCCGTGCCGCATACTAGTCGGGTAGTCCCTGTGATCAAAGGTGATCGTGCAGGCCGACCAGGGGTTGAGTTTGGGGGCGACAGGCTCTACAGCGTATGCCTCTCTGAACGCGCGTTTGTGCCTTCTCTTGGGTATGTGAGTCGCGTAGATCATGGTTTCTGTTTTTACCTCCGGTGGGAATTTTTTCTGTCCCCCAAGGTTTGGCTGGCGAGGCTCATCCTCGCCTTCACTTGGTGTTTCCCTTCCCTTGTGTTCGGCATTTAACTTGCCGGCCTGCTTAAAGACCCAGCATTCTCTGTGAGTGTGGTTCGCAGGTTTTTCGGGGTGCCATGAATTTGGCAATCTGTCCAGGACTTTGTTCAAGCCGGTCGGTCCCTCTTTGTTGCCTTTAATAGGCTTCTTTTGTTGACCAGGTCGAGAGCTCCTAAATCCGGCGTTGACCACCGTGTTGTCCGGACTTTCTTTCTTGTTTTGACGCTTGTTTTTATTGCGCCGTGGCTTCCCGTTGCCATCCCTAATTTCGGATGTGCCCAGGTCGCTGCTGCCTCTACGGGACAACCAGCTGTCTTCACCCGTGCAAAAGTGGGTCATAAGGCTTGTTAAGGCTGCCATCTTTCTCGGCTTTTCTTGGTCGAGGTGTCTAGCGAGCCACTCGTCTCAGATACTGTGCTTGAAAGCCGCTAGGGCTTCGACATCCGGACAATCGACAATTTGATTCTTCTTAGTGAGAAATCTGTTCCAAAGCTTACGGGCGGACTCTCCGGGCTGTTGAATTATGTGACTCAAATCGTTAGTGTCCGGAGGTTGGACATAGGTCCCTTGAAAATTGGCCCTGAAAGCGTCCTCAAGTTCCTCCCAACTTCCGATTGAATTTTCGGGGAGGCTTTTCAACCAGTGCCGAGCTGGTCCCTTCAACTTGAGCGGAAGGTATTTGATGGCATAGAGGTCGTCCCCATGAGCCATGTGGATATGAAGGATAAAATCCTCAATCTAGACCCCGGGGTCTGTCATTCCATCATATGCCTCTATGTTCACGGGTTCGAATCCCTGTGGAAATTCATGATCCAGTACCTCTTTGGTGAAGCATAGAGGGTGCGCCGCCCCTCTGTATCTGGACATGTTGTGGCATGCTGTCAACTGTTGTTGTGTCCGGTGTTGATTCCGAACTGGTATTCGATCAGTCTGATCGTTTTGGTGACCATAATCCTGCACCGGAGCGTGTCCTCTAGATCCATAGATGGACCTGGTCGCGCCGGCCTTTTTGTCCAGGATCTCACATAAATCGTGTGCGGCATCAGTAGTTGCTCTATTGTGGTCATGAAGTGGTTGGTCCGGCCTACTGGCCGTATTGTTCTTCAGTGGAATGGCCTGATCGTCGAATTCTGGCAGCAGCTTGCGCTTTGGGTAGCTCTTTGTGTGGCGATCGTCGCCATATTTTTCTTCAGTGTCTAGCACTTTATTCCACCTGCGGTTGAGCGTTTCCTGCGCTGCCTTAAGCCTTTGCTTCTGCTTCTTTAGACTTTTCGCAGTGGCCATAAGCCTTCTGTGGAGGTTATCTCGTTCCAAACGTTTTTCGGGATGATGAATGCATCGTCGTCCGGACTATGCTCTTCTCCCGAGGCAGGTTGATGAGTTCGGCCCTCGGGATCGCTGTGATTGGGAGTCTACTCCGGCCTATGTTCGGCGTGACCTGGCTCATCCTGCTCCATCGCTGGGTCCATATGGTCATTGTTGCCTTTGGAGTTGACTGGGGTGTCGATCTTTCTAGCGCTGTTATCTCTATTTTTATTGTGGCTGGACTTAGAGCGGCGTCTATGCTGTTGTTTTGGCTTTTATCCGGGGGTTTTATCCTCCATTGTGTCCTTTTTGTCGCCCTCCACCATGTATATGTCATATGATGAGGAGGCAGTCCAGCGCCCCGTGGGCGGTGGTTCCGATCGTCCCCTGCGCCGACGTCCATACCGCCAGTGTTGTCGGAGTCGAAGTCAAGCATGTCTGTTATGTCATCGACAGTGGCTATGAAGTGGGTGGTGGGTGGGCAACGAATTTCTTCGTCGCCTGCTTCCCCCTCGAGCCGGACATAGTTCGGCCAGGAGTCTCCTGACAGAGAGAGAGACCTTAATAAATTCAACATGTCGCTGAAGGGCGAGTGCTGGAAGAAATCTGCAGCGGCGAACTCTATTACCGGAGCCCACCCGAATTCGGTGGGCCCGGAGGCACGCGGTCTGGAGCCTACAGTCGGGCACAAGTCTGGGGGTCCGGTGACACAGACTTCCTTGGGGCTGGAGTCTGTGTTCGGCTTTACCACCGATGAGTATGCGGCCTCTGGGGCGGGGTCCATCCACCCGTCCTCGGACGATGCGATCTGCCCCGAATTTAGGTCCAGAGCTATTGCAGGTGCGATATCCCGAATGTTGTCTGACAGCAGGTCTAAGCCGTGCTTGTCGTGACTGTTCGACGCTCCTGGCGTAGGCCCGAATCCGTCGAAGATCAAGTCTCCGCGGATATCGGCCGTTTAATTCAAGTTTCCGAACCTGACATGATGGCCAGGGGCGTAGCTGTCGATCTGCTCCAGATGGCCAAGAGAATTGGCCCGCACTGTGAAGCCGCCAAACACGAAGATCTGTCCAGGGAGAAAAGTCTCACCCTGGACCGCGTTGTTGTTGATGATTGAAGGAGCCATCGAGCCTTGCAGCGACGACACAGAGGAACTCTCAATGAAAGCACCAATGTCGGTGTCAAAACCGGCGGATCTCGGGTAGGGGGTCCCGAACTGTGCGTCTAAGGCTAACAGTAACAGGAGGCAGGGGACATGATGTTTTACCCAGGTTCGTGCCTTCTCGATGGAGGTAATACCCTACTTCCTGCTTGATTGATCATGATGATATGAGTATTACAAGAGTTGATCTACCACGAGATCATAGAGGCTAAACCCTAGAAGCTAGCCTACAATTATGATTGTTCTCTCTCTACGGACTAAACCCTCCAGTTTATATAGACACCAGAGGAGGCTAGGGTTACACAGAGTCGGTTACAAAGAAGGAGATCTAACATCCGGATCACCTGGCTTGTCTTCCACGCAAAGGAGAGTCCCATACGGACATGGAACGAAGTCTTGAGTCTTGTATCTTCATGGTCCCACAGTCCGGCCAAAGTATATAGTCCGACTGTCCGGATACCCCCTAATCCAGGACTCCCTCAGCAGCCACCAGGCCAGTTTGTTCCAGAGGCTTCCTTTCTTAATTGCTCAACAATGAGGTTTGTTGGAGATAAGGATGAACGAGGGAAGGCCTTATCTGCAAATGTGGAGAGGGGTGCGGGTATCTTTTAGTTTAATTTCCATCCGTCAGATATAGATCGGACGGTCTATATTGCAAGATGGCACATGTAACATCATCACCACCTTGGTTTTTTATAAGAGAAGAAATATAAGTATGGAGATACAAACATATTATCGATACTTGCTTCCGTAAACTAGCATCTACATTCTATTCAACGCCTCGGCATGTGGGGCCTTAGCACAATGACTTCTCGACTATGTAAAACAAAGATTTTCCCGTCGCCGATAAGGAGGGGGTGACGGCGGCGCGCTTTTTGGCTTGCTCTAGTCCTAGTAGTCATACTAGGTGGTCTAAGCACGTGTAGATTTATTCTTTTTCACGTCTCGTGTTCGCTGTACTGCCACGACTGTTGATGAATAGACGGTAAGTTATTCACGGGGAAACCCTTGTTGAGTGTGTTTGCGAGAGAGAGAGAGACAATGTGCCTGTGTGATATGTTAGAGACCGAGGCAATGATAACAGATTCTTTGTGTCTATGTGTGTGGAGGATAGAGAGAGACATGTACATGGGGCTTTGTGTTGTGTAACGTGGAGACACATATATATACTTAGAGAGTGAGTGTGTGAGATACACATGCGGACATGGGGAGAGATGAGGATTCAGATAAATGGGTGTTTGTGCGTGTCTGTGTGTGTTTGTGCACGCGTTTGTGTTTGAGAGGGAGTGTGTGTATGTGGAGTAGAGAGACCACTAATGATGTAAACCTAGTATAAGGGAAGGGGGAATGGTGTGACATGTGTAGTAGCGGGATAGCATGGGTGCGGGCGGGGGGAGCAGACTATTTGGAAGAGACATCGAGTGTGTGTGTGGGAGAGGGGTGTGAGAGCGAGAGAGAGAGAGAGAGA
>NC_041389.1:338820514-338821088 GCF_002162155.2 Triticum dicoccoides | reverse complement strand
GGGTCGTTTGTGTCCATAAATGGCGTATAGATAGGGAACAATGTTGATGTTGTTCGAAATTGGCCTATGTACGGAGTCGCAAGGGAAGCGAGTCATCGTGTGTGTGATAGGGACTTCATGAGAGATCTAGAATAGATGGTGTAGAGAACAATGTGCGAAATCGAGAATGATGATACATTAGGGAGCTATGGAAAGAGTCACGACATATATGTATACAGGGAAGGAGCTGGGGCGGGTCCTCATATGGGAGAGATAGAAAGAGGAGAGTGGTGCACAAGGAGACAAAGTGTGCTTGCTTGCGGTGGGGGTGGTGTGTGAGGTGAGTGCACGAGAACCACATAACTAGGGAGATAGACGTTTGGGGGCGACATTTTGTGTGTATGGGAAATATACACTCTACATAGTGCGTGTGCTTGGGAAAGAGAGATAGCGGGAGACCTAGAGAGTGAGGCAAGAGATGTGTGCATGTCTGAGAGACAAAGTGATAGAGGCCTATATTGGGGTCCGGACTTTAGAATAGAGAGGGGTGTTAATGTGCTTGTATGTTGGTGTTTGGGGGAGAGAACGACTTCTC
>NC_041389.1:338797481-338820296 GCF_002162155.2 Triticum dicoccoides | reverse complement strand
GGCTTCAGATAAAGAGTGAGGTGTCTATTTGAGGGACTTTAGCGTAATCGACATATTGTGCACTCATGGTTGATCAATTTGTTTCACAGTTTGGACTATGAGATAACGATACTTTTGAACATGCGTGATATACCTTGATGTACCAGAATTACAAACCTAAGATTGGAATTTTGGAATTCGACTCCATCACTAGCTTTTGTAATTCGTTTAAATGGAGGTACATATTTTAAGCCTGGATTTCGTGATTTCAAATTCATATATCAAACCTAGAGATATACACATACGGGCATGTTCAAACTTTATAATCATCCACTTTATTCATACACATATACATTTTTTCTTTTGTCATCATATTTAGGATAAACACATTTGGAATTTCATTTGAATTGGACCATATGATGGTATTTGCTTGTAGTAGCTCAATGATCCACATTTGAATTGAATGGACAATCTAAGTTTCGAGTTGGAGACATTGAATTTCAAAATTTGCACTTTTTTGTGTGCAAAATAAACAAATTGTCGGCCCAGATATCATAGTCGGCCGTACAAGAGCAGAACACTTATAATTTTAGGCGCCAAAAGCTTTTAAACTTCCCGCTCACATCGAAATATCACGCGCACGAAAGTTTAGCCCTGCGATATTCCTGTTTTACCCCTGCCTCATGAACGGAAAAGAGCTGCTTTGGTAACTCCATTGTTTTCCCCTCTGTGCCCCCAACATTTTTCCCCAGAGCCCATCCCCTTCCCCTCCCTGACCCCCCAACCACGGCAAGCCGCCGAATCTAGTACTCCGCCGCAGCGGTGGACCTCACACCCCACCAAATCTACCTTCCGTACCTTGGAACCCCCAACTGCCAACTCACCACTTCACCGGAGCAACTTCAGCGACTGGCATGTCCACCATTCCAGATCTCCTTGACCGCCATCATGGTCCACCGCACCGGATCTGCTTAACTGGCGCTGTCGGTGTCAAAACCGGCGGATCTCGGGTAGGGGGTCCCGAACTGTGCGTCTAGGCGGATGGTAACAGGAGACAAGAGACACGATGTTTTTACCCAGGTTCGGGCCCTCTCGGTGGAGGTAAAACCCTACTCCTGCTTGATTAATATTGATGATATGGGTAGTACAAGGGTAGATCTACCATGAGATCAGAGAGGCTAAACCCTAGAAGCTAGACTATGGTATGATTGTTGTTCGTCCTATAGACTAAAACCCTCCGGTTTATATAGACACTGGAGAGGGCTAGGGTTACACAGAGTCGGTTACAATGGTAGGAGATCTACATATCCGTATCGCCAAGCTTGCCTTCCACGCCAAGGAAAGTCCCATCCGGACACGGGACGGAGTCTTCAATCTTGTATCTTCATAGTCTTGGAGTCCGGCCAAAGATGATAGTTCGGCTATCCGAACACCCCCTAGTCTAGGACTCCCTCAGTAGCCCCTGAACCGGGCTTCAATGACGACGAGTCCGGCGCACATATTGTCTTCGGCATTGCAAGGCGGGTTCCTCCTCCGAATAATTCATAGAAGATTTTGAACACCAGGATAGTGTCCGGCTCTACAAAATAAGTTCCACATACCACCGTAGAGAGAATAATATTTACACAAGTTTAATCTGCTGACGTATTTCGTGGCATGACGTCACACCACAGCCAAGCCTTTATTCGAATTGTTTTTATTGTTCCACCTCAGCGCGTTTAGCGAAGCGGTTTCCTTGGCACGTCTTGTCGAAGCAGAGATCGTGTCCCCTTATTTCGGGATTCTCATCAATACGGGCGTGGGTAACCCAACCGCGCCATTGATTATGGCGCTTGGGAGATAAGCGAGTTTTACCAGGATGGTGGGGACGCATAGTTTTCGTCCGTCCATATAAGGGGATAAGGATCCACCTTTTTACCTACGCCTTCTTCCTCCTTTGCTTATCCATTCCCGCGTACTCGAGCTCCAGCGCCCAAGCCCGCACATCTCGCCTCGACCTTCTCCAACCATGTCCGGAGCGGGAGGCAAGTGGATGGCCTCCTTCATCACGGAGGGGCACATCAAAAGGCCGCGCAAGGCCAGATACTTGTCCAGCGATATTGCGCATCGGCTCCCCGACGAGGGGCAGCTCATCCCCACACCCAGGCCCCATGAGAGGGTGGTGTTCCTTCCCCATTTCCTCCGCGGACTGGGCTTCCCACTCCACCCATTTGTCCGGGGGCTCATGTTCTACTATGGCCTGGATTTCCATGATCTGGCCCCAAATTTCATCCTCAACATCTCGGCGTTCATCGTCGTGTGTGAGGCCTTCCTCTGCATCCAGCACCACTTCGGCTTATGGCTGAAGACTTTTAATGTCAAGCCGAAGGTAGTGGGCGGCCGCCAAGTGGAGTGCGGAGGCGCCATGGTGGGCAAGATGCCCAACGTCACATGGCTCGAGGGCGCCTTCGTGGAAACCATCAAAGGGTGGCAATCGGGGTGGTTCTACATCACCGAGCCACGTGACCCTGAATGGGCAGCGGCCCCCGAATTCAGATCTAGCATCCCCACACGGCTCACCTCCTGGAAAGAGAAGGGCCTGACATGGGGCGATTCAGAGGAGCTGACCGGACTCCAATCATGTGTCCAAACCCTGGTGAACAAGAAGCTCAAGCTTGTCAACGTAGTCCAGGTCATGCTCATCCGCCGGATTCTCCCGTGGCAACAACGGGCTTTCAACTTGTGGGAGTTCGATCTGGCACAGCACCAGACCTTGAGCAGGCTTTTCGACACTACATACGAAGATGCCTGGAAGGTGCTGTTCAAGGGCGCCGAGGCTCCCGCATCCGCTACCGAAGATCGCGGATTCAGCTCGCAGCGTCAAGCCGGCGAGGTAAGCTATTTTACCCTTTACGGGACACTTGTTTTCCATAGTTTGACTCTATGCGGGATCTAAACTCCCTTTACCTTTAACTGGCCTGGCAGAAGACGTCCGGGCAGGTTAACTATCCGGCTCCCCTGCCAGAAGACCCAGCGGACGCCCGATTAACGGGGCTGCTGGTTCCGGCGCCTTACGTGGTGCCAGAGAAGAAGGCCAAGAAGAAGGCCACGGGAACTCGGAGGAGTTCCCGGCGCCAGGTGTTATCGGACTCATCGTCCGATGACTCCGAGGTGGACTCCTCCCGTGAAGAAGAGGAGGAGAAAAAAGAGGCCTCTCCCCCAGCGGGGGAAGAGAAGCAGAGGAAGGCTTCCCCAACGGGGGAGGCCGAAGGGTCCAAGAAGGGAAGGACCCTTCTTTCGGACTGTTCCACCAACGCCGACGACAGCGAAGAGGAGTGGCCCTCGAGGGCCAAGCCCCTGGCGAGATCGTAAGTGTCCGGATTCCATAATAACTCATGATTTCTCTTTTGTCGCATAATGTCTTCTAACGTCGAATACAACCCTGTAGCCCGCCCAAGGACGATCTCCCCACTTCGTCGAGCGGGTCCCTGGGTTCGTCGGATCTGAATAACACTTCACTTCCGACCGCCTCCTCCCCTCGTGACGCAGACGACGCCGAGGTGGGGTCCCAGAAGGGGCCCAGCCAGGAGGAGGTGGTCCTGGAGGTGCCATAAGGCGACCTTCCGGACTTTGGGCGAAAAGAGGGTGGAACCCCTGAGGGTTCCAAGTCCGGCCCTGTGCCGGACTCCGTACCAGAACCTGCAGTGGTTCCGAAGTCCGGCAGGTGGCCCCTTCGTAAGAAGGGTGAGACTGTGACGCCGGTGGCCTCCGTCCAACCGGAGGCGCCGGATAATTTGCTGGAGGCGCTCAATGGCGCTTCCATCGACGAGGAGCACCGCACTGTTATGAGTGCGTTGATCCAGAAAGTTCAGTCCGCCAAGAGCGGGCTAACTGAAGCCTGTACCAGCCTTCTAACAGGCTTTGAGGTAAGTAATTTAAGATATGTAAAAATAGTACCGCATAGACAGTAGCCCCTGATGCTCAGTTTGGTGTTCGAAAAGAAAAGCCGAACTGAGGATCTAAAAAGATATACGCAGGAGTTTAATGCAAATATGTCAATATGGGAATGCAGGCTGCGCTGCTGACCTCTGCCCCACTGACTGCAGAGGTCAATGCATTGAAGCAAAGCCTTGAGCAGTCCGAGAACAAGCTTGGCCGTGCCAAGAAGCAGCTCGAGGACAAGGAAGGTAAGTAATACCTTATTAAAGTAGTACCTTATAGAAAGGATTTGGTTGCAAAAAATGACAGGAATAACGTGGGTATTGCAGGGGCCACGAACGAGGTGGTGACCCTGAAGGAAGCTGTGTCCGAGGCCGAACGCAATGCGGCCGCGGAACGCACCAAGCGAGAGAAGCAGGAGGCGCGGGTGGCGGAGGTGCGGCAAGAGCTGCAGGCTCTCATGGAAAAACATGAGAGTTTGGAGCATGACTCGAAGACTCGAGAGTCCGAGCTCGCCTCGGCTCTTGAGAGTGCCAAAGCCGCCAAAGCCGAAGCCCAAAAAGCCCTCCAGGAAATTGAGGCGATAAAGAAGATAGTGGCGGGTAAGGCATTCTTTATGCAAAGCAAGCACGTGAAAGTGAATTACTTGTTACTTACCCGAATCCGGAGCTCTCCAGGAGCATTCACAGATCTGCCCCGCAGTGTGTCCGATGCTGCCGCATTCTACTGGGCTGAGGAAGCAAGCTCGACGGAGAAGGTATTCTGGTCTCAGTATGCTAAGGCCGGACATCCGGTGCCCCTTAGCGACCAGCTGAAGCAGTTGGTCGAGCTCCACAAGGTGGCCGAACAAGCCATGAAGGGCCTCATAGTTCGGCTATGGCCAAAAGAAGCCATGCCTGGGAGCTACGTCGGTCTGGTGCGGCGGTTGGTGGACGCTTGTCCATGGGTTGAAGTCATCAAGCACTCGTCTGCATTGAAGGTGCCCGTCGGCCCTTGCCTGTGCTAAAGTGCACTGGGGCAAGATGGACACCGAGAAGCTTGTGACGGACACGCCACCGCCAGGCAAGGAGTATCGCACGCCCGAGATGTACTATAAGGGTGTCATGAAGGGTGCCCGCCTTATAGCGGGTGAATGCTCCAAAGATGTAATTTTTGAGTAGACTCGCATTTTGTTATCCTGTGCGCTGAAAACTTTGTTCATATGCGCTAAGCAACGCTAGTTAATTTAAAATATTACCTTCTGTGCGGCCGTTTATCAAATTTGAGAGATGGCAAGTCGTTGGCTTCAGCCCCCATGCCACGAGTGCTGGGGTGTTCGGGATAAACATGAGCGCTCTTTTTCCCATTTTTGGGTCCTTCGAGGGAGGCGCTCAACACAACGAACGAGGCAACCGGACTTATAATGCTTGAACACTCCCACTTAGCCATAGAATTTTAAATTTCGGCGAAGCCCCTAGTGTTCGGAAGTCCGAATTTGGGGCGCTATCCACGCCTGGGCCGGACAAAGCCGGCTCCTCGCTCTAAGCGGCATAAGTCTTTAGGGACCCGAAAAAACCTCTCGAACAGCGACCGGCTCTCACCCCATCATGACGGTCAGTTTTAGCTTTCTCCACTGAGGTGCTCAACCCAGCTCAACTGGGGCACAATCATAGTGGTTCTCCCAGCGCTACCTTAGCCGATATAGCGGAATGTAAGGTACCAAAACATGGGAGCCGGGCAAACCCAACTATTGACCCAAGACATGATTCGGAGCCGATGCATATAATGCTATAAGTTCGGGGTGCTGCACTTGTGAAAGTGTTCGGACTTATCACACCATACTTTGGGGAACTTAAGCCCCTGGTGTATTTGGCTGTACCAAAGAGTACGGGTGCAACATGTCATAGGTGAACATATATAGATAGAAAAAGGAATGCAATGATAGGCAAAAAGCGATGCATTGTTTATTCAAAAAATACTGCAATGAAAGCAGAACGATACAAATAGTGCGATAAGCGAGGGATTGGACTATTTAACATGTCCCCCTCCAGGGGTAGGCTGCGGAATGGTATGCAAAACAGGTATAATGCTCGTAATGGAGACCACCTAGATACTCGACGTAGCTTTTCTGCTTCCCTGGCTGTTGCATCGTGAGTTCGGCAAGTCTACTGCCAGAGAGGGCTTCTGGAAAACGGAGTCCTGAAATTAAGAAGAAAGAAAAATGACACAATTGGGAGCCCCTGGTGTGGTTGAGCCACACTCTGGGCATTCCGTGGTCGTGCCCCTCCCCCTGTGCCCATGGTATCTCCAGAGCGTAGTTATGTACGCGTGGTACTGGTTTCGCAATTTCACGAGGGCTGGGGTTGGGGCCGCATTGCTACGCGTGCTCAGAATGTGCTAGGTGGTCTTGTTGTAGGTTACTCCAGGCGCGCTTGACGGTGTCCGGCCGCTTAACAGCCGGACTCGAGAATTGCCTTAAGAGGCTGCTTTGTACTTCCGCCGTGAGAGCCGTTGTATGCTCCTCTGTTCGGAGAGAGCGTTCGGTGTTTCCGTTGACTGTAATGACTCCTCGAGGGCCTGGCATCTTGAGCTTGAGGTATGCGTAGTGCGGCACCGCATTGAACTTTGCAAATGCGGTGCGTCCGAGCAGTGCATGATAGCCGCTGTGGAACGGGACTATGTCGAAGATTAACTCCTCACTTCGGAAGTTATCTGGGGATCTGAAGACCACTTCAAGTGTAACTGAGCCTGTATAGTTGGCCTCTACACCTGGTATGACGCCTTTAAAGGTCGTCTTTGTGGGTTTGATCCTTGAGGGGTCTATGCCCATTTTGTGCACTGTATCCTGATAAAGCAGGTTCAGGCTGCTGCCGCCGTCCATCAGGACTCTAGTGAGGTGAAATCGTCGACAATTGGGTCTAGAACCAATGCGGTGAATCCGCCATGGCGGATGCTAGTGGGGTGGTCCCTTCGATCAAAGGTGATCGGGCATGAGGACCATGGATTGAACTTTGGAGCGACTGGCTCCATCGCATATACGTCCCTGAGTGCACGCTTCCGCTCCCTTTTGGGTATGTGGGTTGCGTATATCATGTTCACCGTCCGCACTTGTGGGGGGAAACCCTTCTGTCCTCTATTGTTCGGCGGCCGGGTCTCCTCCTCGTCATCGCTATGCAGCCCCTTGTCATTATTTTCAGCAATTAACTTGCCTGCCTGCTTAAACACCCAACAATCCTTGTTGGTGTGATTGGCTGGCTTTTCGGGGGTGCCGTGTATTTGGAACGAGCGATCGAGTATTCGGTCCAAATTGGACGGGCCCGGAGTAGTTCTTTTAAATGTCTTTTTCCGCTGACCGGGTTTAGAGCCTCTGAATCCGGCGTTGACTGCCGTATCTTCAGTATTATCGCCGTTAATGCAGCGCTTGTGCTTATTGCGACGTGACCTGCCATTGCTGTCCTTGGTATCCAAACTACCAGGGTTTTTGGTCAGGTTGTTACTGCGAGCTAGCCAGCTGTCCTCTCCCGCGCAGAAGTGGGTCATGAGTGATGTGAGGGCTTCCATGGATTTCGGCGTTTCCTGGCCTAGGTGCCGGGCAAGCCACTCATTGTGGATGTTATGTTTGAAGGCTGCAAGGGCCTCTGCATCCGGACAGTCGACGATTTGATTTTTCTTGGTTAAGAACCGTGTCCAAAATTGTCTGGCCGATTCATCTGGCTGCTGAATTATGTGGCTTAGGTCATCGGCGTCTAGTGGTCGCACATATGTGCCCTGGAAGTTATCAAGGAATGCGGCTTCCAGGTCTTCCCAACACCCAATTGATTCTGCTGGCAAGCTGTTGAGCCAATGCCGAGCTGGTCCTTTAAGCTTGAGTGGGAGGTATTTGATGGCGTGTAGATCATCACCGTGGGCCATGTGGATATGAAGGAGATAGTCTTCGATCCAAACCGCAGGATCTGTTGTGTCGTCGTATGATTCGATGTTTACAGGTTTGAAACCCTCGGGGATTTGATGATCCATTACTTCATCTATGAAGCATAGTGGGTGTGCGGCGCCTCTGTATTGGGCTATATCATGACGTAGCTCAAACGAGCTTTGTCTACTGTGTTCGGCCCGGCCGGAATTTTCTGTATCCGGCGTGATGGTTGTCATCACGTATCGTGGGGCGCCCACGCGATCCATAGATCAATCTTGTTTGTCTTGCCTTATCCTCCAATATGTCTCGTAAGTCCGGCGCATTCCCCCGTGGCATTGTACTTTTCGAGCGACGCCGGGGTGCGGCTTCAGTGGAGGGCCTAGAGGCCTCTCTGTCACGGCCACGAGGTGGCCGGTAGGCCGTATTGTGCGCTGGTGATGTTGGTTTATGTGCTTCCTCCTCTAATCGGGGTAGCAGCTTGCATTTTGGGTAGCTTTTGGAGGGGCGTTCGAGTTCATACTCTTCGGCTGCAAGGACTTCAGTCCATCTGTCGGCTAGCAAGTCTTGGTAAGCTCTAAGCTGTTGCTGCTTTTTCTTCAGGCTGCTTGCCGTGTCCATAAGCCTGCATTTGAAACGCTCTTGTTCGACGGGATCCTCAGGCACGACAAATTCATCGTCCTCGAGGCTTGCCTCGTCTTCGGAGGGAGGCATATAATTATCGTCCTCTACCTCTCTGTCTGCCGCTCTCTCATGAGGACTGGCTTCTCCATCCTCCTGCATTGAGTCCTGCTGGAGGGGGTTGTCTTTGGCACTGTCCGGGGTGTTATTGTCTCTGGTGCCGGAATCTCCATTTTTGCTGTGGCGGGATTTAGAGCGGCGCCGCTGACGCCGGCGCTTAGGCTATTTCTTGGAGGGGTCATCCTCCGTTGTTCCATCGCCATTCCCATCCTTTGGGATGTCCACCATGTATATGTCGTATTACGAGGTGGCCTTCCAGTGCCCTGTAGGCGCTGGTTCTTGATCGTCTCCTGCATCGTCGTCCATACCGTCAATGTCTTCAGAGTCAAAGTCGAGCATGTCGGTTAAATCATCGATAGTGGCTACAAAGTGCGTGGTGGGTGGGCGTTGAATTTCTTCGTCGTCCACATCCCAACCTTCCTGACCATAGTCCGGCTAGGGCTCTCCTGATAAAGAGAGAGACTTTAATGAATTCAGGATGTCGCCAAAGGGCGAGTGCTGAAAGATGTCTGCGACAGTGAACTCCATGATCGACGCCCAATCGGATTCGATTGGCAGGGGCGCGGCAGGTTCGGAGTCCGGAGAGGAGTCCAGCACCTCAGAGTCACGGGCTTTGCGAAGGACAGGGTTGGTGTTCAGCTCTATCGCCTTAGAGGTAGCAGCCCCCGAGGCAGTGTCTAGCCACCCGTCCTCGATCGACGCAGTCGGCTCCGAGCTAAGGGTCGGAGCGGACACTTGTGTGGCCTCTAGGGCACTGTCCGGCAGCAGAGTTAGATCATGCCCATCGTGACAGTGCGGCGCACCTGGCTGCGTCTCGAACCCGTCGAAGATCAAGTCTCCGCGGATGTCGGCCGTATAGTTCAAACTTCCAAATCTGACCTGATGGCCAGGGGCGTAGATTTCGATCTGCTCCAGATGGCCAAGCGAATTGGCCCGCAGTGCAAAGCCGCCGAATACGAAGATCTGTCTGGGGAGAAAAGTCTCACCCTAGACCACATTGTTGTTGATGATCGAAGGAGCCATCGGGCCTATAGGTGACGACACAGAGGAACTCTCAATGAAAGCACCAATGTCGGTGTCAAAACCGGCGGATCTCGGTAGGGGGTCCGGAACTATGTGTCTAGGCGGATGGTAACAGGAGACAAGGGACATGATGTTTTTACCCAGGTTTGGGCCCTGTCGGTGGAGGTAAAACCCTACTCCTGCTTGATTAATATTGATGATATGGGTAGTACAAGAGTAGATCTACCACGAGATCAGAGAGGCTAAACCCTAGAAGCTAGCCTATGGTATGATTGTTGTTCGTCCTACGGACTAAAACCCTCCGGTTTATATAGACACCGGAGAGGGCTAGGGTTACACAGAGTCGGTTACAATGGTAGGAGATCTACATATCCGTATCGCCAAGCTTGCCTTCCACGCCAAGGATAGTCCCATCCGGACACGGGACGGAGTCTTCAATCTTGTATCTTCATAGTCTTGGAGTCCGGCCAAAGATGATAGTTCGGCTATCCGGACACCCCCTAGTCCAGGACTCCCTCAGGTGCCCTCGTCCACCACAGTATATGCCCTTCACTGACTCCCTCGTCCGCCCCTTCACTAGCCCTTCATACAAGCCCTCGTCCGCCACAACAGATCCGCCTCACCGAAAGCACTGTACAACACGCTCGCCGAAGCCTTCGTCCACTACACTAGACCCGCTCCACGGACGCCATATTCAACTCCATCGGCCCTGCTTTACCGACGCTGCAGCCTCATCAGGTTATTTTTAT
The DNA here is from genome assembly GCF_002162155.2 of Triticum dicoccoides. Taxonomy (NCBI): domain Eukaryota; kingdom Viridiplantae; phylum Streptophyta; class Magnoliopsida; order Poales; family Poaceae; genus Triticum; species Triticum dicoccoides. The sequence continues at coordinate 338,809,997 of NC_041389.1, read as the reverse complement.
TTGTACTCCTTCGGTTTTTCTCTTTATCGTGCAACTATTCACTTACCACAGATGAGCTTTCTTGTATGTCGATAGGCGCCGCAACCGTAGCACCGGGCCGCTTCAGCGATGGCGATAGCCAGAACAAACTCAACCACAACACGAGCACCATCGACGATCCTTAGCTATCAAGTATGACAATGATACCCATACACTGCCAAGAATCAGGTACTATTATCCAATGGTCGGCGTCTACGTTCACTTTCCTAGCATAATTTCTTTGAATTTCTTCAGGGCATCATTCAGTTTTTCATGAGACGCGTTATTCTGCTTGCACCTGTAGGGCCATACTTCTGGCATTGAACATGTTACATGTGCTAAATTACATAACAGTGCACATATAGTTAATATGCTTTAGTTTTGTCCTAACTAATCCCTCCCTTCCAAAATAGATGACCCGACTTTGTACTAACTTTGTACTAAAGTTAGTACAAAGTTGAGTCATCTATTTTGGAACGGAGGGAGTATTACTGTACTTCCTAGATACCACTGCCTACTATTTTACTTCTTGAATGCTATATTTATGATAATGGTGTCGTTCTGATGCCACCTGTTGGTTCCATCAGACTGCTTAATGTTCTCTATGCTTAATTACACATCAGCAAACTAGCATGTGGTTCCGCTGCTTTTTGTTCATTTTACCCTACATTTTCTGATGCTAGCTATTACATCACTGCTCCGAGCATCTGTTCATTACTTGTTTGTGTGTTCTTGATCTTCCCAAGTTGCATGATTAATTTGATGCTTCTATTAATTATGGAGATGCCAACCCCATCAAGCAAAATATTTGTTCTTTTGGGGCTGGCAACTCGAACAAGCATAAAAATAGAGGGAAGCAGATATATTGCCGTCTATGCACACACCCTTCTTTCATTAGTTTAGATGAACCATGGATGATCAATTTGGACCAGTGCATGCGATTAAAATTAATTTTACCTAAATAGAGGGTGTAGAATAAACTACAACAACTAGATTTGCAACCACGGGATGCTGACGATATCTTCAAAGAACATTGCAACAGCAGCGAGGCTTCATAGCAACATATGGTAAGCCAGTGTGTTTTAGTACATGTGAAATGTAATGCGAGTGGGTTGCTTTCTTGGCTTGTGCCCTCAACCTATAATCCTACCGAATTGCAAATAGTTCACTTGTCTGCTTTGTTGTATTGCTTGATTCGAATGCTTGTTTGTTGTTACGCTATACCTGAGTTGGCCAATATGTCAGCAGTGCCTGCTGTACTATCGTAAAGAAATACATGCCTATTTCATTTGAGTCCTTAATTTTTCCTCTCAACTTCATCACAAGACTGTCTTCGTAGTTTATATGAGGCCACACTGTTAAGTGCTTTCTCAGATTATTACAACTTCTTAGATGCCTTGGCAACTTAAATATAGCAGTGGTTGCTACGTCTTGAGCTTGCGTTGGCTTTCCTTGAAGAGGAAAGGGTGATGCAGCAATAGTAGCGTAAGTATTTCCCTCAGCTTTTGAGAACCAAGGTATCAACCCAGTAGGAGGCTCCTCAAAAGTCCCACGCACCTACACAAACAAACAATAACCTCGCAACCAACGCAATAAAGGGGTTGTCAATCCATTCACGGCCACTTGCAAAAGTGAGATCTGATAGAGATAATATGATAAGATAAATATTTTTGGTATTTTTACGATATAGATTGGAAAAGTAAAGATACAAATAGAAGTAGATTGAAAGCTTATATGATAAAAGATAGACACGGGGGCCATAGGTTTCACTAGTGGCTTCTCTCAAGATAGCATAAGTATTACGGTGGGTGAACAAATAACTGTTGAGCAATTGATAGAAAAGCGAATAATTATTAGATTATCTAGGCATGATCATGTATATAGGCATCACGTCTGTGACAAGTAGACCGACTCCTTCCTGCATCTACTACTATTACTCCACACATCGACCGCTATCTAGCATGCATCTAGAGTATTAAGTTCATAAAGAACAGAGTAACACATTAAGAAAGATGACATGATGTAGAGGGATAAACTCATGCAGTATGATATAAACCCCATCTTTTTATCCTCGATGTTAACAATACAATACGTGCCTTGTTGCCCCTGCTGTCACTAGGAAAGGACACCGCAAGATTGAACCCAAAGCTAAGCACTTCTCCCATTGCAAGAAAGATCAATCTAGTAGGCCAAACCAAACTGATAATTCGAAGAGACTTGCAAAGATAACTTAATCACACATAAAAGAATTCAGAGGAGATTCAAATATTTCTCATAGATAAACTTGATCATAAACCCACAATTCATCGGATCTCGACAAACACACCACAAAGAGAGTTACATCAAATAGATCTCCAAGAAGATCGAGGAGAACTTTGTATTGAGAATCAAAGAGAGAGAAGAAGCCATCTAGCTAATAACTATGGACCCAAAGGTCTGTGGTAAACTACTCACAACTCATTGGAAGGGCCTTGGAGATGATGTAGAGGCTCTTCATGGTCGATTCCCCCTCCAGCGGAGCGCCGGCGAAGGCTCCAAGATGGGATCTCGCGGATACAGAAGGTTGCCGCGGTGGAATTAGGTTTTCATGGTGCTCCTCGATGGTTTCAGGGTATGTGGGTATTTATAGGAGGAAGAAGTAGGTCGGTGGACGCTCGAGGGGCCCACGAGGGTGGGGGGCGCGTCGGGCACCCTCGTGGCTGCCTTGGTTGTTGCGTGACTTCCACTCCAAGTCTCCAGATTTGCATTTGTTCCAAAAAGATCGCTCCCGAAGGTTTCATCGCGTTTGGACTCCATTTGATATTCCTTTTCTTCGAAACACTGAAGTAGGCAAAAAAAATAGCAATTCGGGCTGGGCCTCCGGTTAGTAGGTTAGTCCCAAAAATGATATAGAAGTGTAAAGTAAAGCCCATAAACATCCAAAACGGGTAATATAATAGCATGGAACAATCAAAAATTATAGATACGTTGGAGACGTATCAAGCATCCCCGAGCTTAATTCCTGCTCGTCCTCGAGTAGGTAAATGATAAAAACAGAATTTTTGATGTGGAATGCTACCTAGCATAATTCTCAATGTAATTTTCTTTATTGTGGCATGAATTTTCAGATCCAAATGATTCAAAATAAAAGTTTATATTGACATAAGAAATAGTAATACTTCAAGCATACAAACAAAGCAATCTTGTCTTCTCAAAATAACATGGCTAAAGAAAGTTATCCCCACAAAATCATATAGTCTGGTTGTTGCTCTATCTTCATCACACAAAGTATTTAATCATGCACAACCCCGATGACAAGCCAAGCAATTGTTTCATACTTTAGTAATCTCCAACTTTTTCAACTTTCACGCAATACATGAGCGTGAGCCATGGACATAGCACTATATGTGGAATAGAATGGTGGTTGTGGAGAAGACAAAAAAGGAAAAGATAGTCTCACATCAACTAGGCATATCAGCGGGCTATGGAGATGCCCATTAATAGATATCAATGTGAGTGAGTAGGGATTTCCATGCAACGGATGCACTAGAGCTATAAATGTATGAAAGCTCAACAAAAGAAACTAAGTGGGTGTGCATCCAACTCGCTTGCTCACAAAGTCCTAGGGCATTTTGAGGAAGCCCGTCATTGGAATATGCAAGCCAAGTTCTTATAATGAAAAGTTCCCACTAGTATATGAAAGTGACAACATAGGAGACTCTCTATCACGAAGATCATGGTGCTACTTTATAGCACAAGTGTGGTAAAAAGGATAGTAGCATTGTCCCTTCTCTCTTTTTCTCTCATTTTTTTATTGGCCTTTATCTTTTTTTTTGGCCTTTCTCTCTTTTATTTAAAGTCCGAAGTCTCATCCCTACTTGTGGGGGAATCATAGTCTCCATCATCCTTTCCTCACTAGGACAATGCTCTAATAATGAAGATCATCACACTTTTATTTACTTACAACTCAAGATTACAACTCGATACTTAGAACAAGATATGACTCTATATGAATGCCTCCGACGGTGTACCGGGATATGCAATGAATCAAGAGTGACATGTATGAAAAATTATGAAGGTGGACTTGCCACAAATACGATGTCAACTACATGATCATGCAAAGAGCAATATGACAATGATGATGCGTGTCATATAAACGGAATGGTGGAAAGTTGCATGGCAATATATCTCGGAATGGCTATGGAAATGCCATAATAGGTAGGTATGGTGGATGTTTTGAGGAAGGTATATGGTGGGTGTATGGTACCGGCGAAAGTTGCGCGGCACAAGAGAGGCTAGCAATGGTGGAAGGGTGAGAGTGCGTATAATCCATGGACTCAGGATTAGTCATAAAGAACTCATATACTTATTGCAAAAATCTACAAGTCATCAAAAACAAAGTTCTACGCACATGCTCCTAGGGGGATAGATTGGTAGGAAAAGACCATCGCTCGTCCCCGACCGCCACTCATAAGGAAGACAATCAATAAATAAAATTGTGCTCCAACTTCATCACAAAGCGGTCCACCATACGTGCATGCTATGGGAATCACAAACTTCAACACAAGTATTCTTTAAATTCATAATAACCCAACTAGCATGACTCTAATATCACCACCTCTAATATCTCAAAACAATTATCAAGCATCAAATTGATCATAGCATCCAATTCACTTTCTATGATAGTTTTTATTATACCCAACTTGGATGCCCATCATTCTAGGACCAATTTTATAACCATAGAAAATACCATGCTGTTCGAACAGACTCTCAAAATAATATAAGTGAAGCATGAGAGATCAACAATTTCTACAAAACTAAGCCACCGCCATGCTCTAAAATATATAAGTGAAGCACTAGAGCAAAACTATCTAGCTCAAAAGATACAAGTGAAGCACATAGAGTATTCTAGCAAATTCTAATCAAGTGGGCTTATCCAAAAAGGTGTTTAAAGCAAGGATGATTTTCGTAAACAAAAAAGCAAAGACTAATATCATACAAGACGCTCCAAGCAAAACACATATCATGTGGCGAATAAAAATATAGCTCCAAGTAAAGTTACCAATGAACGAAGACGAAAGAGGGGATGCCTTCCGGGGGCATCCCCAAGATTAGGCTTTTGGATATTCTTGAATATATTGGGGTGCCATGGGCATCCCCAATCTTAGGCTTTTGCCACTCTTTATTCCATAGTCCATCAAATCTTTACCCAAAACTTGAAAACTTCACAACACAAAACTCAACAGGAAATCTCATAAGCTCCGTTAGTGAAAGAAAACAAAACCACCACATAAGGTACTGTAATGAACTCATTCTTTATTTATATTAGTGTTAAACCTACTATATTTCAAGTTCTCTATGGTTCATACCACTTAATACAAGCCATAGATGCATCAAAATAAGCAAACAACACACGAAAGGCAGAATCTGTCAAAAACAGAACATTCTGTAGCAATATGTAACTCTAGAATACTTCTGGAACTCTAATAATCTTACCAAAATATGAAGTCCTGGGAAATTTGTCTATTGATCTACATAAAAAATAATGAACACAAAATCACATTTATGTGAATTACTAAAATTATTTTCATGCACGCAAAGTTTATGTTTTTCAGCAGAATCAAATTAACTATCACCATAGGTTATCCTATAGGTTCTACTTGGCAAAAACACTAATTAAAACATAAAAACACATATAAACAGAAGGTAGATGAAAAAATTATTACTAAACAGAAGCAAAAACAAAAAACAAAAATAAAATTGGGTTGCCTCCCAACTAGCGCTATTGTGTAAGCCCCAATCTAGGCATAAAAGCGAGGATAGATCTAAGTAGTGCCATCTTTGGCACTCAATTCATAAGTAGCTCGCATGATAGATTCATAAGATAATTTAACTTTATTTCTTGGAAAGTGCTCCATGCCTTTCCTTAACGGTAATTGGAATCTAATATTCCCTTCCTTCATATCAATAATCGCACCAATCGTTCTAAGGAAAGGTCTACCAAGAATAATAGGACAAGAAAGATTGCAATCTATATCAAGAACGATAAAATCTATGGGCACATAATTCCTATTTGCAACAATAAGAACATCATTGATCCTTCCCATAGGTTTCTTAATGGTGGAAGCTGCAAGGTGCAAATTTAAAGAGCAATCATCAAGATCATGGAAACCTAGAATATCACATAAAGTTTTCGGAATCGTGGAAACACTAGCACCCAAATCACATAAAGCATAACACTCATGATCTTTAATTTTAATATTTATAGTAGGTTACCACTCATCATAATGTTTTCTAGGTATAGAAACTTCCAAAATTAAGTTTTTCTTCATAAGATTGCATCAAGGCATCAACAATATGTTTGGTAAAAGCTTTATTTTAACTATAAGCATGAGGAGCACTACTAGAAAAAGGCTTACTAATGGCGCACCGGTTTTGCCTACTAATGGCGCACTACCGGTGCGCCATTACTATCACGCCACTAGTATATTTTACTAATGGCGCACCACTGGTGCGCCATTAGTATCTGGTATACTAATGGCACACCACGCAGTGCGCCATTAGTATAGCCCACGGTGTGCCATTAGTATCTGGTATACAAAAAAATGTTACTAATGGCGCACTTCTATGTGGTGCGCCATTAGTATACCAGATACTAATGGCGCACCGTGGGCTATACTAATGGCGCACTGCGTGGTGCGCCATTAGTATACCAGATACTAATGGCGCACCAGTGGTGCGCCATTAGTAAAAAATACTAGTGGCGTGATAGTAATGGCGCACCGGTAGTGCGCCATTAGTAGGCAAAACCGGTGCGCCATTAGTAAGCCTTTTTCTAGTAGTGCTCCTCATGCTTATAGTCAAAATAAAGCTTTTACCAAACATATTGTTGATGCCTTGATGCAATCTTATGATGAAAAACTTAATTTGGAAGTTTCTAAACCTAGAAAACTTAATGCTGAGTGGGAACCTACTATAAAGATTAAAATTAAAGATCATGAGTGTTTTGCTTTGTGTGATTTGGGTGCTAGTGTTTCCACGATTCCGAAAACTTTATGTGATATTCTAGGTTTCCATGATCTTGATGATTGCTCGTTAAATTTGCACCTTGCGGATTCCACCATTAAAAAGCCAATGGGAAGGATCAATGATGTTCTCATTGTTGCAAATAGAAATTTGGTGCCCGTAGATTTTATCGTTCTTGATATAGCTTGCAATCTTCTTTGCCCTATTATTCTTGGTAGACCTTTCCTTAGAACGATTGGCGTGATTATTATATGAAGGAAGGGAATATTAGATTCCAATTTCCATTAAGGAAGGGCATGGAGCACTTTCCAAGAAAGAAAATTAAATTACCTTATGAATCTATCATGCGAGCTACTTATGAATTGAGTGCCAAAAATGGCACTACTTGGACCTATCTTCGTTTTTATGCCTAGCTAGGGGCGTTAGACGATAGCGCTAGTTGGGAGGCAACCCAATTTTATTTGTGTTTTTTGTTTTTGTTTCTGTTTAGTAATAAATTTTACATCTACCTTCTGTTTACTTGGGTTTTTATGTTTTAATTAGTGTTTGTGCCAAGTAGAACCTATATAGGATAACCTATGGTGATAGTTAATTTGATTCTGCTGAAAAACAGAAACTTTGCACAAACGAAATTAGTTTTTTTTAATCACAGAAAAGTGCTTTTGCGTTGATTCTTTTTGCTGTAGATCAATAGACAAATTGTCCAGGTCTTCCAATTTTGGTAGGATTTTTAGAGTTCCAGAAGTTTGTGTTAGTTACAGATTGCTACAGACTGTTCTGTTTTTGACAGATTCTACCTTTCGTGTGTTCTTTGCTTATTTTGATGCATCTATGGCTAGTATTAAGTGGTATGAACCATAGAGAACTTGAAATATAGTAGGTTTAACTCCAATATAAATAAAGAATGAGTTCATTACAGTACCTTATGTGGTGGTTTTGTTTTCTTTCACTAACGGAGCTTATGAGATTTCCTGTTGAGTTTCGTGCTGTGAAGTTTTCAAGTTTTAGGTAAAGATTTGATGGACTATGGAATAAGGAGTGGCAAAATCCTAAGATTGGGGATGCCCATGGCACCCCAAGATATTCAAGAATAGCCAAAAGCCTAAGCTTGGGGATGCCCCCGGAAGGCATCCCCTCTTTCGTCTTTGTTCATTGGTAACTTTACTTGGAGCTATATTTTTATTCGCCACATGATATGTGTTTTGCTTGGAGCGTCTTGTATGAAATTAGTCTTTGCTTTTTAGTTTACGAAAATCATCCTTGATTTACACACCTTTTGGGAGAAGTCCATTTGATTAGAATTTGCTAGAATACTCTATGTGCTTCACTTATATCTTTTGAGCTAGATAGTATTTGCTCTAGTACTTCACTTATATCTTTTAGAGCATTGCGGTGGCTTAATTCTGAAGAAATTGTTGATCTCTCATGCTTCATTATATTATTTTGAGAGTCTTTTAGAACAGCATGGTATTTGCTATGGTTATAAATTTGGTCCTAGAATGATGAGCATCCAAGTTGGGTATAATAAAAACTATCATAGAAATTCCATAAAACACTAGGATCAATTTGATACTTGATAATTGTTTTGAGATATAGAGGTGGTAATGTTAGAGTCATGCTAGTGGGTAATTATGAAATTGAGAAATACTTGTGTTGAAGTTGGCAAGTCCCGTAGCATGCATGTATGGTAAAAGTTGTGTGAAAAATTTGTTGCATGAGGTGCTCTTTTAGTTGTCTTCCTTATGAGTGGAGGTCGGGATCGTGCGATGGTTAACTCCTACCAACCCTTCCCCTAGGAGCATGCGTAGTAGTACTTTGCTTCGAGGGCAAGTAGACTTTTGCAATAAGTATATGAGTTCTTTATGACTAATGTGAGTCCATGGATATACGCACACTCACCCTTCCACTTTGCTAGCCTCTATTATACCGCACAACTTTCACCGGTATCATGCACCCATTATTTACCTTCCTCAAAACAGCCACCATACCTACCTATTATGGCATTTCCATAGCCATTCTGAGATATATTGTCGTGCAACTTTCCACCATTCCATTATTATGACACGCTCCATCATTGTCATACTGCTCTTTGCATGATCATGTAGTTGACATCGTATTTGTGGAAAAGCCACCTTCATAATTTTCATACATGTCGCTCTTGATTCATTGCATATCCCGGTACACCGCCGGAGCAATTCATATAGAGTCATATCTTGTTCTAGTTTTGAGTTGTAATTCTTGAGTTGTAAATCAATAAAAGTGTGATGATCTTCATTATTAGAGCATTATCCCAGTGAGGAAAGCGTGATGGAGACTATGATTCCCCCACAAGTCGGGATGAGACTTCGGACTTTACAAAAAGAAAGAAAAAAAGAAACAAAAGAGAAAGGCCAAAAATAAAAAAAAAGGCCAAAGAAAAAAAAGAGAGAAAAGAAAAAAAGAAAAAGAAAAAAAAGAAAGAAAGAAATAAAATGAGAGAACAAGAGAGAAGGGACAATGCTACTATCCTTTTTACCACACTTGTGCTTCAAAGTAGCTCCATGATCTTCATGATAGAGAGTCTCCTATGTTGTTACTTTCATGTACTAAGTGGGAATTTTTCATTATAGAACTTGGCTTGTATATTCCAATGATGGGCTTCCTCAAAAAGCCCTAGGTCTTCATGACCAAGCAAGTTGGATGCACACCCACTTAGTTTCTTTTTGTTGAGCTTTCATATATTTATAGCTCTAGTGCATCCGTTGCATGGCAATCCGTACTCACTCACATTGATATCTATTGATGGGCATCTCCATAGCCCTTTGATACGCCTAGTTGATGTGAGACTATCTTCTCCCTTTTTGTCCTCACAACCACCACCATATACCACCATAGTGCTATGTCCATGGCTTGCGCTCATGTATTGCGTAAGAGTTGAAAAAGCTGAAGCGCGTTAAAAAGTATGAACCAATTGCTTGGCTGAAATCGGGGTTGTGCATGATGGGAGTATTTTGTTTAATGAAAATGAAGCATGGCCTAACTATATGATTTTGTAGGGATAAGCTTTCTTTGGCTATGCTATTTTGATAGGACATGATTATTTGTTAGTATGCTTTGAAGCATTTTTTTTAAAGTTTTATAAGCTTTTTTCTTGAATCATTTGGATCTGGACAATCATGCCACAATAAAGAAAATTACTTTGACAAATATGCTAGGTAGCATTCCACATCAAAAAATATGTTTTTATCATTTACCTACTCGAGGACGAGCAGGAATTAAGCTTGGGGATGGCTGATACGTCTCCAACGTATCTATAATTTTGATTGTTCCATGTTATTATATTACCCCTTTTGGATGTTTATCGGCTTTATTTTAGACATTTATATCATTTTTGGGACTAACCTACTAACCGGAGGCCCAGCCCGTATTGCTGTTTTTTTGCCTATTTCAGTATTTCGAAGAAAAGGAATATCAAACGGAGTCCAAACGGAATGAAATCTTCGGGAGCGTGATTTTTGGAACAAACGTGATCCAGAGGACTTGGAGTGCAAGCCAAGAAGCAGCCGAGGTGGCCACGAGGGTGGAGGGCGCGCCCCCTATCTCATGGGCCCCTCGGGCGTCCACCGACGTACTTCTTCCTCCTATATATACCCACGTACCCCGAAAACATCCAGGGAGCCAACGAAAAACAATTTCCACCACCGTAACCTTCTTTATCTGTGAGATCCCATCTTGGAGCCTTCGTCGATGCTCCGCCGGAGGGGGAATCGACCATGGAGGGCTTCTACATCAACACCATCACTACAAAAAAAGACACGTCCGTGACATTTTGGGCCGAACGAATTTTTTTCTGTCATACATATGACACTTCTATGACGATAATTGTGACAAAACCCGGTATCATCATAGATATGGTGAGCTCCTACTTCCATGACAAAAAATCATGATAGAAAATGGGCTTTTTGTCCTGGGAGGCCGGAGACGCAGCTGCATGACATTCTTTGGGCCGTCCATGACGGAAAAAACCGTGGTAGAAGCGAGGGGGAGGAAAATTTCGGGGAGTTGCCGGTTACGGTGGTAGGTCGGGGGCCGAGCGATGCGCGTTTCTCTCATACACGTACGCGCGTGTGTGCAAGGCGTTGGCTCTAACTAAACCCGAGCGAGGCGTTGGGCTCTAATTGAACCCGAGCGATTGCACTGCAAGCTACGCGTTACTGAACCCAAGCGATCGATCGATGGCTGTTAACTGAACCCGATCGAGCAATTCCTTCGATACAGCTGCTAACTGAAGCCGATTGATTGGATGAACAATGAGCGTTGTGCGAGGGGGGGGGGTTGTATGAACAGTGAGCGGTGGCGTTGCCTCTGGATGAACAGGACCCCGTGGTGTGGAGGGCTGGATGAACAGTAGACGGTGGAGGGGTGGCCGTGGAGGGGTGGTTGAACAGGACCCCGTGGTGTGGAGGGCTGGATGAACAGTAGAAGGTGGAGGGGTTCCCATGGAGGGGTGGTTGAACAGTAGCCGGTGGAGTAGCGCGCGGTGGAGGCTGGATGAACAGGAGCCCGTGGAGGCTTGAGGAGGTCAACGGTAGCCCGTGGAGGCTGGAGGAGGTCGACGGTGGAGATGAACAGTATCCCATGGAGTCCTGTTTTGCGGTACGCCACACCTCTCCCGATGAACACGACCCCCGTTTCGACCGTAGCGCTCCAACACAAGTCTGTTTCGTCCGTTTTGCGGTACGCCACACCCTTCCCGATCAACAGGACCCCCGTTTTGACCGTAGGAGGTCCGTTTCGTCCGTTTTGTGGTACGCCACACCCCTCCCAATCAACAGGACCCCCGTTTCGACCGTAGGAGGTCCGTTTCCTCCGTTGTGCGGTACGCCAGGCCCCTCCCGATCAACAGGATCCTGTTTCGAACGTGGCCGATCGAACACAAGGCCGTTTCCTCTGTTGTGCGGTATGCCAGGCCCTTTTCCATCACCTATTCCGTCCAAGCCCTCGTGATGAACACGACCACGCATTCCGTTCCGACCCAGCCGGTTGGCTCCCCATGAACACGACGACGATGATGTTTCTCAGTTCCTACCCAGCCATGTACGTATGCGTGAGTAGGCATTCGAGACCCTGCCCGTATGTATGTACGTGGCCGTATTTTCTTTCTTGCACCCTCGCCGATGTACGTACGTGTACATGCTAGGTGCGCGCCTCTACTACGACACGTGTGCGCCTCTACATCGACCAGTATGTATGTACACGTTCGCGAACAGAATGACAACGCTACGTACGCTTCGACCAGGTGGGTCCCGACTGTCAGGCACTTCCTTGCCTGCGAAGATGTAGCTGGTAGGTCCTAGCAGTCGGGGGGGAGGGGGCGAATCGTTTTTTTTTTGCCCAGACGCACTTCCTTGCGTGCGAAGATGTAGCTGATGGGTCCCAGCAGTCAGGGGGGTGAATTGTTTTTTTGGCCGGACGCACTTTCTTGCGTGCGAAGATGTAGCTGGTGGGTCCCAG
>NC_041389.1:338778705-338796848 GCF_002162155.2 Triticum dicoccoides | reverse complement strand
GGGGGCGAATCGTTTTTTTTTTGCCCCGACGCACTTTGTTGCGTGCAAAGATGTAGCTGGTGGGTCCCAGCAGTCAGTGGGCAAATCGTTTTTTTTTGCCTGGACGCACTTCCTTGCGTGCGAAGGTGTAGCTGGTGGGTCCCAGCAGTCAGGGGGGAAATGTTCTTTTCGCGAAATACGGTGGCCCGTCCGGTGGGTCCCCGCTGTCAGGTGGAGGAATAATTATTTTCCGCGTAATAAGGAGGCACTTCCTTGCTGCGGCCGTGGACCCAGCTGTCAGCCTCTCCACATACAGTCCACGTCCGATGGAAGTCGTTCCTTGACCACGTTGACCACGCCACACAGAGAGCACTAGGGCGGTGGACGACGGTGAGGCCTAGGAAGGGGACGGCGGGGAGCCGGGGAAGACGCGGCAGTGGAAGCCCGCGCGGAAAGGAGTACGAGGGTTCACTGGTTCGGCTGCGGTGTGAGGCTGCCGTCGCCGTAGGGCCTAGCCAGCGGTGGGAATAGTAGGGGGTGGTGAGGCCTCCGCGGCAGCACATCCGGCCATGGGAGACAGGAGCATGCAGGACGAGGCGCTGCTTTGGGCGGCTAGAGCAAGAAGACCAGAGGTTAAAGAAGCACTACGGTCATTGGATGGACATCGTACGGTCACTGGAGCTAGAATCGTTTATATTGACTAAGTTGACAAAGCCCTGCGTCCCCGTCAACTTAGTAGGCCCACAAGTCAGCCTCCCACCAAGGTGGGTCCCAACTAGCAGGGGGGTATTCATTTTTTGTGTGTAATAAGGAGGCACTTCCGGTGGGTCCGAGGTGACAGCAGGGGGAACGTTTTTTTTCACGAAATACGGTGGCCCATCGGGTGGGTCCTAGTAGTCAGGGGCAAACATTTTTTTCACGAAATACTGGTGGCCCATCCGTTGGGTCCCTGCTGCCAGGTGGAGGAATAATTATTTTCCGCGTAATAAGGAGGCACTTCCTTGCGGCTGCCGTGGACCTAGCTGTCAGCCTCTCCACGTACAGTATTCTTCCGATGGTATTCGGTCGTTGACCACATTGACCACGCCGCGCCGAGAGCACCACGGCGGTGGACGACGGCAAGGCCTAGGAAGGGGATGACACGGAGACGGGAAAGACGCGGCAGTGGATGCCCACGCGGAGAGGAGTACGAGGATTCACTGGTTCGGCTGCGCTGCCGTCGCCGCCGAATAACAGTGGGTCGGGTGAGTGGAGGGGAGGGATGGCCTAGCCAGTGGAGGGACTAGTATGGGGGCGGTCAGGCCTCCGCGGCAGCACAGCCGGCCACGGGAGGCAGGAGCAGGTGGCACGACCGGCGCTGCTTTGGGCGGCTGGAGCAAGAAGACCAGAGGTTGAAGAAGCACTACGGCCGTTGGATGGACATCGTATGGTCAGTTGAGCTAGAATCGTGGATATTGACTAAGTTGACAAAGCCCTTCGGCCCCGTCAACTTAGTAGGCCCACTATACTGGGTCCCAGCTAGCAGGGGGAGTATTCTTTTTTTTGGGTGTAATAAGGAGGCACTTCCTTGCGTGCGAAGATATAGCTGGTGGGTCCGAGCTGTCAGCGGCGGTAACATTTTTTTGCGAAATACAGAGGCCCTTTCGGTGGGTCCCAGATGTCAGGTGGAGGAATCATTATTTTGCGCGTAATAAGGAGGCATTTCCTTGTGTGCAGCCATGGACCTAGCTGTCAGCCTCTCCACATACAGTCCACTTCAGATGCATGTCGGTCGTTGACCACGTTGACCATGCCACGCCAAGAGCACCAGGGCGGTGTATGACAGCGAGGCCTAGGAAGGGAACGACACGGAGGCAGGGAAGACTCGGTAGTTGTTTCCCACGCGGAGGGGAGTACGACTGTACGAGGGTTTACTGGTTTGTCTGCCGTCGCCGGAGAATAACAACAGGTGTGGGACTGTGGGTGAGTAGAGGGATGGCTAGGCCAGCGATGGGAGTACGATGGGGCGGTGAGGCCTGCGCGGCAGCACAGCCGGCCGCGGGGTGGAGGGAGCAGGCAGTCCCGTCAGCGCTTGTTTGAGCGGCTGGAGCAGGAAGAGCAGAGATTGAAGAAGCACGACGGCCGTTGGATGGACATCCAACAGTATACAGGCCATCTGCGGAAAGCCTCAAATCTGTGGAAAACAGCATACAGCCCATCTGCCAATATTTCAAATAGTTTACAACTCATTTGCTAATTCTTACGGTTTTTTTTGGAGCCCATATTCTTTTTGTCAGCATTACAGCCCATATTGTGGCCACGATTAAAAAATTATACAAAATTTTGCATATGTCGGTGCGGTCTGAACTGTTTTTAATCCCGAAATTTTGAGTAACATTCAGACTGATTTTAAAAATAAATGTATATCAATATAAAATCCAATAAATTGTCCATGCATAAAAATCAATGCAATTTAAAATCTCGAAATGAAAAAAAGATATTTGAAACTAATTGCCAGTTTGATGTGTTTTAAAAATGTACAACCCATTTCTCATTACTGATAGGCCATTTTCTTGGCCAGCCAAATGAAGCTCTCCTCGTCCTGAAAGATTTGTAGCCCAATAGGCCTGATAAAGTGACTTACTTGACAAATCACAAAAAACTGAGCTAGCCATTTCTAAACTTTGAAAAATGCCACTGCAATTATTGCAAACTTTGAAAAACGCCACTGCAGTTTGCAAACTTTGAAAAACGCCACTCCAAACTTCAAAAAATGCCACTAGAAATGGCATGAAATGGCATTTTTCAAAGTTTGCAAATTGCAGTGGCATTTCTTGGAGGCATTTATCAAATTAACCCAAAACAAAAATAACTGGGCGAGCTGCTGGGTCCCTGGTGTCAGCCGCTCGTTGTGCAATTGTCTCGTTTATTGACTACGTTGACAATGGCATGGGACCCAGATGTCACAAATCCACTAGGAGGAGCCATTTTTTTATTGGCTTGAAATAAGGAGGCACTTGCTTGCGTACTGCCATGACCTTGGCGGGACCCTGCTGTCATCCTCTCCACGTACAATCATCTCCTAATTGTGTACACGTCAACTTGCTAGGCCCACAAGTCAGCCTCTAAACCCATGGAGGACAAATACAACCCATTTTAAAAAATAACAGCCCATTCCATACATTCAAACAGAAAGTTCAACATTCAGAGAAAAGTAACAGGTCTGATCCACATATAGAGTACTGAACTTCCACGTTGATAACCATCATAGCCAAGTTAACTATCTACTCCCACTAGACAAGTACTAACTTACTCTTAGCTAACTAGACGATGTCGGCCGCCATCTGTGGTACATGCTAAACGACGGCACCGGCGTCCTGCGCCTCGCCTCGGACTTGCCAGAGGTGCGATAGGGCGCGTTGCTTGCGCGTGTTGGCCCTTTCCATGCCGGCGTGGTCCACTGAAGCTTCGGCTTCCAAGCGGGAAACCCACTTGATGAGCTGGTAGTAAAAATTGGCGTCGCGAACGCGTGCGTGCCCGACAGCCTCCAGGGCTATTTGCCGGGCGCCGGCCTCCATGTAGTCGGCCTAGTTGCGGGCGCTCTGCTCGCGACTCAGAGCGTCGGTGCGCTGCTTCTCCATGTCCCACTGGCGGTGCAAATCGGCGATACACTGCTCCTCCGCCAGGCGGTCACGCTCCAACAACTCCTGCTCCTCCGCCATGCGGTCGCGCTCCAACAACTCCTCGATCTGCGCATTGCTATCTAAAGATAGATAGAATGCCTCCTCCCTCCGTCTGCCTTCCGGTGAAAAACCGAACACTAGTTCTGGCGATGACCGCCTCCGGCGTTGCCTACCGCGGACGGGTGGGGGCATGGTGGATGTGGCGAGCGACATCAGGCCGGTGGTGGCTTATGAGGATATGGTGAGTTGGGTCACGATGGCACTTGAGAAGGCCGGGAAATAGTACTTATAGGGGGAAGGTAGCACGACGGTCATCGGAATTCAATGCATAATGGCTTAGCGCGCCAGCTTGCCGTGGAAAACTAGGGAAACTAAAATTATGACTGTGTCGTCCCATCCCATCTGGGTTGCATGCCGGCATGGCGGTCAAACAAGTGCACTCAAATCATCTCCCTCCTTGTCAATAATGAGTTCACGGATTTAAAAAGCCCGCAACAATTGAAGTGTATCTTTTTTCGCATCAGTTAGCTGCCTTAATTATGGCCGGCTGCATGCAGACACTCAGAATCGCTCGCAGGAAGTACGCGAAGCAGCATGCAACGAGTCGCAGCCGAGGGCACGCATGCAGCCACTTAAATCGCTGGAATTAATTAGGCTTAAACTTCTGCATGCCGTTAATTATTGCCTTGCCTTGGTCTTGCTGCTTTGCTCACGGGACTAATAAACCCGGACGGAGGGAGTACCTTGGTTTGTGAGAGGTTTGAATTAAGCCCTGCAAACCGGAAAGGGGGTACTAGTACGTGCGTGATCCGATATTTATTCATGTAGGATCGAGTAGGTCGTTTCTTGAATTGAGCCCTGCAAACCGGAAAGGAGGTAGTACGTGCATGATCTGCTATTTATCCGTGTAGGATCGATAGTGTAGCTTGTTAGTTTCTTCAGAGGTAGGCATTTTTATCTGTGTAGGATCGATAGTGTAGCTTGTCAGTTTCTTCACAGGTAGGCATTTTTATTCAAAAAACTGCCACTTTGCATCTTGCGTCGCAAATACAATTGCCAGGAGCGCATTTGTAGGCTAGCTAGTGATTGATCAGTAACTTGTAAACACTGAGCGAACAGAAATAAGTAACTATTAATGCATCTCAATGATTCACAGATCATATACAAATATGTAGCTCCAAAAGCAAAGATCAGCCACTTCGGATCTTGCTTCGCAACTAAAACTAACTAGTACAATTGCCATACATAAGATCAACATGTTAATGCATCTCAATGATTCACAGATCATATACAAATATGTAGCTCCAAAAGCAAAGATCTAGAGAAAACATCTATTCTTCCTACTAACATGGATGCTTCTCTTGGCCAACATTCAGTACAAACTGAAAGACAAATTTGTTTGTGAAGTCTACAATTCCTCTTGCAAACGTAAGTGGTTTCACCAACAGCTAGAACCATGAGAATGAACCACACATGATGGAGGAACATCCACTGCAATATGATTTGGTCTTCTCTCGATCACACCGCGAGACTATTTTCGGAATACAAACTTTAACTTAGGGAAAATGATGCCCATTGTATAATCAGACCAAAGCAATGAAGCACCTAGTGTTGGCCAGTAAATAGTACAGTACTACTTTTCTGCAGTCCATGAAGTGACTATCCAATCTTTGTGTCTATTTTCAAATGGCACTGCATGCAGTGACTATACTATTCTCTTGTGCAGTTCAACCAAAATTGCAGACACTTTGTTTGTTTGCCAAATAGCAACGGGCAGACATCTCTGTCTGCACAAATATCGAGCAGCTAGTAAACATATACCACACCATGTTCGCAGTGACGGAAGAGGTGAAATCAATACAACCGAAATTGAGCATCCAATCATTGAATCCTGTCCTGCACCTCCAATGTAGGTCCACCCTGCCAATAAATTCACATGCAAACCACTAGTATTACTATCTAATGACAGTACAAAAAGAGTAGCAAGACAGTAGCAAACCATGTACCTTCGTAATGAACAGCTCATAGTGCCACCAATTGGATATAAAGGTTTGGAAAAAAACATGCTCCTAATGTTGAACCAGTTGGACTTTTTGTGCAGTTCCACTAAAATCGAGCATCCTTGTTTGCATAGATATTGAAAGTGTGATTACTATAAAAGTGGCACTAGTTGAAGCATAGACTCACAAATATAAGCATTCTAATTTCTTAATGGGAAAAGATAGCAGGACTATTTCTAACCACCTGTTTGAAGGAATAAATAAAGCAACAACGGCTGATATCGGGAAGGCATACATTGATTTTCTGAAAAACTGAGCCATTCCTGACCTTTCCTCTTCTTTTAAGCAAATTTTGTGCAGTTCTACTAAAATAAAATGCCATCACTGCCTTGACAATTCAGTGACACTGTACAAAAGGAAATGACTTAACATTACATCATGATGTCGGGTATGTAGTAGACAGACATTAGAGACAAACATACAGACCTCCTCCGATAACATAATTAACATTAATTTTAACAAAGGTGTGACTAGCTTTACTGGGATAATTTGAGTGAACTCTACACCCTTTGTTCCTTAATATAAGACGTTTTCGCAGTTCAATTTAAAGTACCCAAACGTCTAGTATTTAGAAAAACAGGTAGTACTTTTCTTGAGCACATATCTAGGAAAGCTTGCCACACTTTATTTATATCCATATGCTAATGCAACACCATTCGAATACTACAAATATACACTAATCCAGTGGCTAGTGCAACAGTAGAGTAGTTAGTTTATTACAGGGTACAATACAATGGTTTTACTGAACATATTTCAATAAACTCTAGCACTAGAAGGTTTCTATAAGAATTAACAATACAAAATGTAAAGGTAACAAGTTTCAGCATTGGTATACTAGCTGTGCATGAGCATTAAACCAAATACAGAAGTCTGAAGGTAACTAGAATTATTAACTAATGACAGTATAAAAAATTTTGCAAACCATGTACCTCCAAGGTAAATATCATTTCGAACTCGGGGGGACCTTAAAAATTGCTATCCCAATCTTGATAATCGATCAAACATAAAAACTTGATCAAACAAATCAATAGAACAGCCGGAGGAGGAGGTGCCCACTCTTGACCTTTCCTCTTGTCTTCATAATTGTCTGTGCAGTTTAACCAAAATAAAATGACATCAGCGCCTTAGCATTTTGGTGACACTGTACAAAAAAATTAACTTATCTCATGAAAGTGAGGTATGTAATCTATAAGCATTAACATTGCAAAAATCTGAAGGTAGTAACAAGTTTCATCGTTGGTATACTGGCTATGCAACATCATTAGAATGCCTTAGCTGAAAAATCTTTAATACATCCATAATCAACAGCTAACCCTGAAATGATCCAGTGACATTAAATGGCACTGCTTAAATTTATCGGTGGCATTAGACTGAGAGCGGCATTAGTTAATTGTGGCATCACTTTAGCAGTAGCATTGCTTGACTTGACTGCTGGCGTTATACTAACAGCAAAAAAAGTGGCAATAAGAGCATGGGAGGCCCATTCGGACAGTGGGCGCACCAGTACGGTGTACCTCCACGGACGTAGAGTGGTGAGGGAGGTATGGTTACCCAGAGCAACAAATATCTAGGCAGCATATGTGGATTACGTCCCATTTTTGTTCTCTTTAGCCACCTTTTTCCTATGTGAGGACAACAAACCGATCGACCTGGTCATTCTCTATTGCGTTGTCATGCCTTTCTACCCTTCTTCAACCAAGAGACATGAGACTCGTTCTTAGCTACTGATTTCCCCTTTTCAACCTAGCTGCGGGTTCGATGCCTACTCTCTTGGACAGTACAGTCTCCCTTCCTTTCCTTATTCAACCCAGACATGCATTAGTCTGCATGAAGTAGGGTTTCCTTTAATAGTGCAAATTATGGTTTTCTTCGGCGTGGCCAGCAGAGCAGAGGATAGCAAATTAGAAAGATGCTGGAGTGGAAAAAGATCCACATGCAACGACGTGCCAGATGGGGCAATAGAACAAGGGTATGGTTCGAAAAGAGGTAGCATACCTGAGGGTCGGTGAGAAGTGGCTTCGCTCATGGTCGTCGTCCTCCGCACACACTACGGCAGCGAGCTTGGGGACGGAGGCCATCTCGCGCGGGCGCTAGGTCTGAGAGGACGGCCTTGTCGTCAGTGCGTGACCTCGCTCGCCGATGACGAGTGCGTTAACACTGCATGTCCTTTTCTTCCCCGGTAGATCTGTGACCACCGGTGAGGAGGGAGAGAGGGGGTGTCTTTTTTAGATCTGGAGAGAGGGTGGTAGTGTGAGAAGCAAGTGGGCAGCCCTTGGCAAGAAAGCACTGAAGCTCCAGCCTATATATCTTCTTTGTACTATTAGTACTGGAGGTGGAGTAGTGGTAGAGTAGTTTATATTTTCTCTGTGTACAATACCAGTTAGTCGTGCTTCAAAACGGAATGGCACGCCATTAAAAAAATAAAGGTCGATAACTAATGCGGCACCTCGGGCCAACGCGGCCAGATCGCATTTTGCATGAGAAATTACACACCATGTTTTGTTGACATGTGGTCCCGTTCCAACATATCAGTGAGATGACGGCGAGTAGTAGGAGTATTTCCGAACCGACGTGTAGGCTGGGGCGCCCCTTCGTGAATCATGGCAAACTGGCAACCGTCCACTGACTCTTCGCCTTTCCCTCTCGATTTGGAACTGCTGTCGCACGCTCTTCCTCTCCCTCCTCCATTTTCCTTCAGCCCTTCACCCTTTCTTCTGCCATTGTTCGTTTGTCTTCTCCATGGAGGGAACAGGACAAAAACGACCCCGTTATTCTTGCCCCGATCTGAAAGATGACATGGTGGAGAAACTCATTGATCGGTGCGACGTCGTCACCTCGGCTAGCATGGCAGGTTCGTTCAAGCCCATTCTCGACTCAACTAATAACATCATTACAAGGAACCCAAGAGTCAAGGAGCGGTTTGATCTCCCCTATCTTCTTCGCCGTGACCCTGATGACTGGCACTGTCACGACGGAGGCCTCGCCCTATGCAAGTTGATGCCTCTTGATAATGATACGTATGATGTTAAGATGCCATCGCTTGAGGGAAAGGCTTGGGCAGGCACAAATGGAGATTGGGTTGTTTACATTGGGTCCAACTGCGAGTGGGAACTTGTGAATGTGTACACTCATGACCGGGTTCCACTTCCAAAAATCTCAGCAGACTGCCCAGAGGTTGAGCACACCGGTATTGTACGCACGTTCAAATACAATCATGGTGACTGTCTTCTACGGAAGATAGCAATTTCTCGAGTTCCCAACCGCTCTTGGAATTACAACAACTACGAAGTTGTTGCTATCTTCGACAAGCTTGTTGCCGTCCTTAGTGGTTTGACTGGATGGATATTGCTCAAAAATCAGTTTCTGCACACGGATGAGTACTGTGATGCAATTCAATACGAGGGCCTTGTGTTTGCTGCCACCACTCGTGGCACTGTTTTTGCATGGCATCCTCGTTGTTTTGGTACGTTTGTCTTCCACCATAATTATAATTGTTTCATCCACATGCATGCCGGTTAGCAAGTTTACCTTTAGGCTGGTCATAGTGGGGACTAACTTAGACTAGTAACATGCATATGTTACTAGTTTATGTTACTACCTCTATAGTGCATAGTATCTTAGATTAATATCATAGGTGGTCTCATTTATTGCCATGCATGACACATAGTAGCCTCACATTTATTATGTTATGGTATCTACCTATGTTACTATAACCATCTCTCTCTTCCTTAATTGCCTGCCACATAAGCATGTTTGCGAGTCCCAAGTGCATGATACTACTTATGTTACCCCCACTATGGCCAGCCTTACTAATTAACCTTCTTCTTGTGTTTCCAAGGTCCTGTGAACATTCCACCACCTATACTTGAAGATTTTTATAACCAAGGGGGAGATGATGATGGTGATGATCACAAGCATGAGGACGAGCAGCGCCCATATACTATTTGGCACCTGGCAACTAATTCTGATGGATCACCTCTTCTCGTGTGTATACAGCCCACTGATGATGTTACTGCTAAGGAAGCTGGTGTAGTCTCCCATGGTCGCACTCTCCGGACCTATTCCAACACCCATTGCATGGTATTCGGGATGGATACTAGTGTGCTAGCACCAACTCCTTCTCCTTGGTACAGAATTGATAGTCTTGGAGAAAACTCGCTCTTCCTTGGACAAAACTATCCAATGATGGTGAAAGGCGATCCAACTGCTGTTGACACAATGTTACTACCATTTATGAGAAGCAACTGTGTCTATACCTCGGACATTTGGGTGGTTCCCTACCCTGGTACTGATATAGTAGGCCGCTTCAACCTGGATGATCAGTCCTGCGTTGATCTCCAGATCGACAATGGATGGACCGTCCCAGAGAATATCTTGTAGTTCAAAGCAAGTGTTTCCAACACCGAGGAATGGTTGAGTTGAAGTTCATTTCATTGCTTGTTATTTGTTGTGTGGTGAAAACTTTTGTATTTATAATGTATCCTCGTTGTCGATGTGGGTTGATGACCTGTTGTATGTAATAAAATGATATGCATGTGATAAACTTACTAAATTTATGAATGGCTTTCGAGTTGCTTCTGTGAGTGAGTGGTGCGACGAGGCAAAAAAATATTTTCCGAATACATAATTGTACGTGCGTTGCAATAGGTTATCGGATGAGGCCAATCAACAATAGTAGTACACTATTTGTACTAGCTTCACATGCTTCGCATGTCGTGCGGGTGTTTTTATTGTAGCCATATTGTACTACATAACCAGCACCTCGAATCCTCGATACTAGTAGTACTACCTCCGCCCTGGTTTATAGGTCCCTTTTATAGTTTGTGCCAAATTTTGACTAAAGATTTAACTAACAAAATGTTAATGCATGTCAAGAAAAATTATCTCATAGGATTCGTATTTGAACATAGTTTTGAAAAATATAATGTTTGGTGACATGAGTGAACATTTTCTTAGTTTAATCTATGGTCAAAATTTGGCACGAAATACAATGGGGACCAATAAACCCGGACAGAGGTAGTACTATATAGTAAGTAGTAGGAGTAGTAGGGTGGCATGGGCCAGAACAAGCATTCACGTCCAGGAGTACGGCACACGCCACCAGCACGACTTCCATCTAACACCATATTTCTTGGAGTCCGTCCTATAGCAATCTCTTCAACCTCATCGTTTCTCTAACTCAGCATCACGCGGCGGGCGAGGTGGGGGTTTGCCGATAGTTGGTTTCCTTAACTGTGTTCCCACTTGTAAGGCCAACTGCAACGCACGACCCCAAACGGACCTCCATTTTGCACGAACTCCAACGATAATTTTGACTAGAAAAGCAAGACCAAAGAAAACAGGAACCACAAGAATACATTTTACTACTCCTGTAAGTTGGATTAGTGCCTTCTCAATGCATTCATTGTTGATCTGCGGAGGCTCGATCTTGCGTGCTTCTTTCTTCTTCGAGTGTAAAGAAGTAGACGTTGCTTCCTTGCATCTTGTCTCATGTCTAGCCTCTATTCTAGTACTCCCTTCAGTCCGTTTTTCTCTGCGTCTAAGCAACAACACGCATACCTAGTAGGAGTATCAACAAGTGCACTAATCTCATCTATAGCCTGTGTGCTAGCTAAAAGTGATAGAACATCTACTAAATTGCGCTCTATCAATATATGGATGTACTCTTCTTCCCAATACAAAAACTTGCATCCATTCTACTCCCTCTGTTTCACAATACATGCCTTCTATTTGTCAAAATATATATGTATCTAGACATGTTTTAGTATATAGGTACATCCATTTTTGGACAAATGGAAGTCAAGTATTTTGGAACGGAGGGAGTACACAATGAAATTTTTATGTTAGCACAACTAGTCTAATCCGAGAGCACAACCGAAGATTTGGTCGGGACATCCAGCATCCAGGTCGTGTCATGAAAGAAAATAGAGTGGTAGTTGAAGCCACGAGATGTGCATCTTGGGTTAAACTGTAAATAGAATCTTACTACTCTTGAGTAACTCCAAAAGCGGCCATCGAAGATCTTTCTTGGATTTGTTTTTCATCACTAGCACGTCAAGGTGAAAGATGTGCAGGTTCAGTGGGTCCGCTTGCGTTTTCACTGACATGTGGGACCGCATGTGAGCAAACAGATGATGGGATCTGCGTGTCCGCTGGCTGGCTAAGAAGAGAGATAAAGGAGGGCTGAGCACGGACTGCAGGAAATTTGTTCTACATACCTCGATATAGGCTAAATATAGTAGGGTGGCATGGGCCATAACTAGCATTCACGTCTAGCAGTACGGCACACGCCACCCACACGAGTCCCATCCGACACCAATTTTCTTGCAGTCTGTGCTACAGCCATCTCCTCTCCCTCCTGTTTTCTCAGCCATCGCGCGGTGGGCGGGGTGGGGGTTTGCCGATAGTCGGTTTGCTCAACTGCGGTCCCACTTGTAAGTGAAAATGCAACACCGCACGCATTCCTAATTGAGCGGCGTTCCGGACCAACCGTGTGGCGGTGCGACGCGAACACGGCAGGCTTTTCCTTTTGAACTCGTAACTTGTAAAATTTGGATCTTCTCCATGGCGCGATCGATAGAAAATAACGATTTTGCCTAGAGTAATGAGAAGTTTGGTTCTGGCGCCGTTCATGCATGGAGTACGTACGAAAATTATGAAGTTGATGCGAAAGGTAAGATAATTACTGTAGTATCATATACTACTACATGGATTTCACGGAAAGATTAAAATACATATGGATCCATCAACGACATCCTCACGCCCTAGTGCGCCGGGTCACCAACCGACGTGTGAGGAGCAACGGTGTTGGCGGCGAGCTCAACGTGCTTCTGAACAGTGCCGTCCAAGGTTGCCCTGCGGTCCAAGAAGGCTAGCATCCTATCGTCCTCCTCTTTCATGTAGTAGTCCTTGTGGACGATTTGTGCGTAGACGTGGGTGATTATGTCGATGGTGTCTTGCTGCGCCAGGCGCTGCGTGGCGAGCGCGACCTCGAGGTGGACATTCTCCGGCACGACGGCGGGCAGTCGCAGGGCCACCAGTGCGTCAAAGAGGTTGTCACCATAGTGGCCATTGAGGGTGGCGGGCATCGCAGAGCCTGGGCGCGTCGGCTGGAGGCTTACGTCAAAGTTGTCTGCGAGCTTCTTGACGACGGTGAACTTGTCGAGGAAACCGACGAGGACCTTGTCGAACAAGGAGACGAAGCTATCGTCCAAGCAGCCCCTCGCCCTGGCGGCCTCAAGCAATACTACCTGGAGACGTTCCTCGTTGCCGGGCCGCAGGCCGGCGTCGTGGACCATCTGGCACAGCCGGCTGATGCTCGCGCTGATCGCCTCCATGGGTCTAGCTTAGCTTCTAGTCAAGTGATCTTGCGATTCGAGTGATCACTCTTGCCCTTGGTTAGCATGCGTAGGTGCGTAGGATTTTGTACTACTCCTTGGCCCTCTACTGCACCTGCCTTTGGCTGTATGATAGGTGGGCCAGCCACCCCCTGGGCCCACGTGTCATTCACCCAAAGGCAGTTGCCGTAAGTCAATGAAGCTGCGCCCCCTCCGTGCCGGTGCAGTATAGTCATCTCACCGGACCTCTAGTTGGGGCCAAACGAGAGAAGTTTGATGTTTGCTGGTTTATTGGTCCCCTTTGCATTTTGCGCCAAGTTTTCACCTTTGATTTAACTAATAAAATGTTAATGCATGTAAACAAAAATGTTGTGTAAGTCACATTACGAAAACCAAATAATCCCAAAACACTTAGGCATGGTGAATTAACTCCCTCCTTGTTTCTTATTTCGTGACATATCAACCAATGAGAGATGTGAGCCATGCATGCTTTCAATGACTTGAGACTACCAAACATGACATGCAGTGTTTAGTTCATTGCATGTAATCCTATTAGTACTCTAGTTAGCAAAAAAACATTAAGTTCCTTGCCGATAGGAACAAAACACCATGTATTTATTTATAGAGCGAGTAGTACATTTTTTGTGACATGCATTACTAGATATTGCTAGTCAAATACTAAAATCCAGATGGACGTGGTAGTACTCCTAAATCCAGACGGTGGTGCTACTAGTACTAGTAGTAGTACTACCAATGTAGTAGTAGGAGTACTAGCATTGTACTACCCATTGGTCAAATTATTATGTGCTGCTCCTCATAGTGAAGTGACAAGACCCTGCACCGGAGATGACACCTGATTATAGGCGCCGTGTTCGGCATACCATAGTCAGCCTCACCGTCTGCAGTCACTATCATCATGGCTATAGAGCTAGCCTACTTACAACTAGCCCTATTCGACATAATTTCCCATGCGTAGATGCCCGTGCATTGCACGGAACACCAAGATTGGGGGTGGACGGCTCTGGCAGCGGCCATCGCGCCAGATTTTTCCACGGCCTTCTAGATGTGGTGGGGAGGAGATAAGGCTGATTGTGAGAGACAAAGAGTTGTTTGTAAATAGGGAACAAGTGCGGGCATCTTTTTGCAAAAATGGAGAAGCTTGGTTTGTATGCGTCAGATCTAGATCCGACGGCTATTGGTGAAAGATGGGAGGCACAACATCATCACCAACTCAGAACCTGTTTGATTCACAGGATTTTGAAACGCTGGAATAGGACACAGCAATATTACAAGTTTCAAACTCATATTACAAATGTTAGTAGTAATGCTGCACCTAGGAAGAGGGAATTACTAGGAAGTTTACGTAAGAACTTCCGTTACTTTAGGTGGATGCAGCGTTATCATACAAACTAAAATCCACCGCCCTGACAAGTCACTAATGGGCAAATAAGTTTTCGAGTCTCTGGCCACTTGATGTTTCAAAAACAAATTCAGCTTCTGCGGAGACTTTGTCATTTAGGCTTAGACGCTTGCAGTGATCAGCACGCCATTCATTGTTGCACCAGAGAACGCCAAACCTCATTACCTTGAGCACACTTGCCTCCAGAACAAAGAACCTGGCCAATATAATCTCAGATGTGCTGCCTCGGTAGTCGATCAAATCAATTTCTGTAAGATGGAGATCAAGGCATTCGATGAGATTGTTATAGTGCAGCACATTTTTCACTTTCGGGTCTTTTTTTATCTGCAAAAGAAGAGAACATATTAGAGCAGCTGGCTGCATAAGATTGCCGTGTCATCAAGAGGTACTGATATCATTCGCTCATATGATAGGGTTGGCTGGCTAGTGATATTTTTTCACTCTCTCTCTCTCTCCCTCTCTCTTTTTCTGTTTCCTCTCATTTAACTAGGAGCACGTGAAGAGCTTGGGCATTTGTTGCCTTCCACTATGTGGCCGATGCCATATTTCGCAAAAGTATGCCACATAATACGCATCAATGTCAAATCAAAAGATTTTGGCACCGCTCTCATGATGTGAGAGAGTTGGCACCGCTGTGCACACAGACCCACATGTATAAACAAATCAATCAAACCAACTACACCAGCCTCTCACTCTCCCAAACAAGTGTTTTTTATTGCCTCAATCCTCTCTCTCTCTCTCTCCCACGTAGTGTTTTTTCATTGCGTGAGTTAATTTGGCACCGGAGCAAAGTAGGTGATCCAGATTGGGGCACCAGGTGAGAAATGGAGGGGCATCGATGCCAAATGCATCACAAGTGAATTTGGCACATGTTTTGGCCTACATAGCCCACTTTTGTACTCCCTCTGTCCCAAAATTCTTGTCTTAAATTTTTCTAAATATGGATGTATCTAGTTACATTTTTGTGTTAGATACATCTGTATCTAAACAAATGTAAGACAAGAATTTTGGGACGGAGGGAATACTACCTCATATTTAGTATAAAATTTTGACCATAGATTTACCTAAGAAAATGCCAATGCATGCCACTAAAAATTACACCATTTGAAATTATGTTCAAATACGAATCCAACGATATAGTTCTTAGTGACATGCATTAACATTTTGTCAGTTAAATCTATGGTCAAATTTTGATACTACAAAATTGGAAGAGTAAACCAGGACGGAGGTAGTACTTGCTCTTAGGGTAACCATAGAGTTACTGGAGTAGTCTAAGTTACTTTCCACTATACTAGCCTAGGCTACTATAGTAGTACAACATAAAAACGATGCAGGTGATCACGTGAGAAAAAATACTAAAGACATTTCTATCAGTGCAGTGCGTAGATGCAGTTTTGAACACTACACTTGTCATCGTAATTTGGGAAAATTGTGAAAAAATTGAGCTACGTTGTGACTACCGTTTACTTATAGGAAAGAAGTTTCACCTTGATGAGTAGCTTCTCCGTGCACGGAAAGCATGTAAGGAATCCAACAACTTGATCCAGATTGGGGCCGATAGATTTTAGTGCTAAGATCTTCACTGTGCGCATGGACTGGGTCAAGCTTGTGGGAATCATTTTCTGGAAGACGATCGTAAATACATCAAGAAGAAATTTAAAAATGTGAATTTCAAGAAGACGGAGAAGAAGATGAGTGTTGTACCTGAACGATTACGGATCCAATAAAGAGTTCAGAGAATTTGGCAGACGAGTACACCAACGATGTCAATTTCAGCGCGTCAATGACCCTGATTTTTGTTGGACCTTCTAGATCCGATACAAGCAATCTCTCAAGGAAAGGCGCATTCTCAATGACCATAACGTGGAACAGCTAGAGTGATCTCTTCCCAATTGATGTCTTGTTGCGGGGCCAGCAAGACACATAAATCCATCGAAGATTCGTCGAGGCGATGCGGAGGCTAATGAACCCGTGGATCTGCTCAAGACGAAGGTACTCGAGCGCAGTACAGCTGCGGAGCAGGTGCTCCATAGCCTTCTTCGAGATGACAACGTCGAAGAGGTCAAGCTGCTTGAGTTGAGGGAGAAGAAGGGCGGGCGCGACATTAATTTGGGGAAGATAGCAGGAGCTGAAGTTGGCGCGGCGCAGCGTTGGCGTGAGGCGGAGCATGGACGACAGCAGAGAGCGACATCGTCCAGCTTCAAAGCTGAGCTCCTCGAGCTGATCTAGGGCGGGGGATAAGAACCACTCGTCGAACTTGGGTTGGACCTTGAAGTTGGTACTGAACATGCGGATGTCAAGGCGTTTGGCTGGCCAGGGTGCGATGAAAGGATCTTGGAGACTGCGGCCATGCGTTTGCAATCCCCATCGCAGAGGCAGCTGTCGACGATGAGGTTGAGGGGGACGCAGCGACAGAGGGGGCGCCACCGCCGGGAGATCAGGGCGGTCCGCATGGCAGATTTGGTGGGGAGGAGACCGATGATGATGAGCAGCATGTTGTCGGGGTGGCTGCTGATGAAGTCCAGGCTCGCCGGATGCGGTTTTGGGTCGAGCCGCCTCCGCTTGTTGGCAGCCTCGCCGTCCATCTCAACCGGCGGTGACGCCGGTGTACACGTGTGCTGTTGTGTGTTGTGTGCTGGGTGTGCGCGAGTGCGTCCTTCTGTGCATGCCGCCGCGCAGTGGTGAATTGTGAGCGGGTGCGTACTTCGCGCAAGATGTTTGTCCTCAATGCGCCCTCAATTTACTAGCATGCGGGGTGCTACCCCGAGTGGTTTCAACTTTGTTTACTTCACCGCGTGTCAGATGGGCCTCTAGTTTACTTATTTTCACCCACTGCCACATGGGCCAGCACACCAAGATACAGAACATGAGCTGACAACGCAGCATGTGGATTGGTTGACTGGTCGACTAAACAATATACGGAGCTATACGCTGACATAGTGAGCGTATAATCCGTCTGTATAGAGAGTTTGAGTGAGAGGGGAGGCCCGTGAGAGATAGCAGAGAGAGAGAGAGAAAGAGCTACTCCATCCGTTCGATAATGTAGTTACAACATTTTTTTAAGTCAAACTTTTAAAACTTTGACCAAGTTTATAAAGAAATTACTTATATCTACAATACCAAAGATAAATGATAGTATGAAGTAAGTACATGTTGTGATGAATCTAATGATCATTCCAGATGTAAATGTTTTTCTCCACATATACCTGGTCAAACTTTTCTGAGGTTTGACTTTTCAAAACATCCATATGCTTATGGACATGACAGAGTCCCTAACGAGAGTGAGAGAGAGAGAGTGTGTGTGAAAAAAGTGTGTGTGCGTGTGTGAAAGAGACATGGACAACACACGATAAAAGTAGAGAAAAAGCATGCATGTCTTATGCAAACATATCACACATGCATCTTTGACAACGGAGGAAAAGGTGAGGAGATAGTGTGTGGTTGTTTGGAACCGAAAGAGGAAGACCCCTGGCACATGGCCAAGAGGGGTCTGGCAAACAAGGGAGAGAGGTCGAGAGAGACGTATGGAGAAAATGCAGATATGGGGAGGAGAGAGAGTGTATGTTTGTCATAGAGAGATCCCCTGGAGATCGTGATGGGACTACATGGGTGGGAGATCGAGTGACAAGGTGTGTGCATGATAGAAGATGACCCGAGAGATATCGAGATAGACGTATGGATGGAA